>NC_080671.1:261924970-261977970 GCF_030247195.1 Topomyia yanbarensis | reverse complement strand
AAACAAAATCATCCTGAAAGGTTTCCTAAGCAAAAACAATTCTTTCAATAAAAATCAATTTGATCGTCCTCCCAATTTTTTCCAACCCACCAATTTTCACTACTGATCATGTAAATTTTTTGAAAACACATTGCCATAAAATTTTATTCTTCTGATGGATGCAGGATAGACAAACAAAATCATCCTGCATGGTTTCCTAAGCAAAAACAATTCTTTCAATAAAAATCAATTTGAAGGTCCTCCCAATTTTTTTTACAACCAACCAATTTCTACTACTGATACTGGAAATTACTTGAAAACACATGGCGATAAAATTTTCTTCTTCTGATGGATGCAAAATAGACAAACAAAATCATCCTGCAAGTATTTCTAAGCAAAAACAATTCTTTCAAAATTTCCACTACCGATCATGGAAATTTTTTGAAAACACATGGCCATAAAATTTTCTTCTTCTGATGGATGCAGGATAGACAAACAAAATCATCCTGCAAGGTTTCCAAAGCAAAAACAATTCTATCAATAAAAATCAATTTGAAGGTCCTCCCAATTTTTTTACAACCAACCAATTTCTACTACTGATCCTGGAAATTACTTGAAAACACTTGGCGATAAAATTTTCTTCTTCTGATGGATGCAAAATAGACAAACAAAATCATCCTGCAAGTATTTCTAAGCAAAAACAATTCTTTCAAAATTTCCACTACCGATCATGGAATTTTTTTGAAAACGCATGGCCATAAAATTTTCTTCTTCTGATGGATGCAGGATAGACAAACAAAATCATCCTGCAAGGTTTCCTAAGCAAAAACAATTCTTTCAATAAAAATCAATTTGATCGTCCTCCCTATTTTTTCATACCCACCGATTTCCACTACTGATCATGGAAATTTTTTGAAAAAATTTTCACTACTGATCATGGAAATTTTTTGAAAACACATTTTCATAAAATTTTATTCTTCTGATGGATGCAGGATAGACAAACAAATCATCCTGCATGGTTTCCAAAGCAAAAACAATTCTATCAATAAAAATCAATTTGAAGGTCCTCCGAATTTTTTTTACAACCCACCAATTTCTACTTCTGATCCTGGAAATTACTTGAAAACACATGGCGATAAAATTTTCTTCTTCTGATGGATGCAAAATAGACAAACAAAATCATCCTGCAAGTATTTCTAAGCAAAAACAATTCTTTCAAAATTTCCACTACCGATCATGGAAATTTTTTGAAAACACATGGCCATAAAATTTTCTTCTTCTGATGGATGCAGGATAGACAAACAAAATCATCCTGCAAGGTTTCCAAAGCAAAAACAATTCTATCAATAAAAATCAATTTGAAGGTCCTCCCAATTTTTTTACAACCAACCAATTTCTACTACTGATCCTGGAAATTACTTGAAAACACTTGGCGATAAAATTTTCTTCTTCTGATGGATGCAAAATAGACAAACAAAATCATCCTGCAAGTATTTCTAAGCAAAAACAATTCTTTCAAAATTTCCACTACCGATCATGGAAATTTTTTGGAAACACATGGCCATAAAATTTTCTTCTTCTGATGGATGCAGGATAGGCAAACAAAATCACCCTGCAAGGTTTCCTAAGCAAAAACAATTCTTTCAATAAAATCAATTTGAACGTCCTCCCAGTTTTTTTTACAACCCACCAATTTCTACTACTGATCCTGGAAATTACGTGAAAACACATGGCGATAAAATTTTCTTCTTCTGATGGATGCAAGATAGACAAACAAAATCATCCTGCAAGGTTTTCTAATCCAAAACAATTCTTTCAATATTTCCACTACCGATCATGGAAATTTTTTGAAAACACATGGCCATAAAATTTTCTTCTTCTGATGGATGCAGGATAGACAAACAATCATTCTGCAAGGTTTCCTAAGCAAAAACAATTCTTTCAATAAAAATCAATTCGATCGTCCTCCCTATTTTTTCAAACTCACCAATTTCCACTATTGACTATGAAAATTACTTGAAACACATGGCGATAAAATTTTCTTCTTCTGATGGATGCAGGATAGGCAAACAAAATCATCCTGAAAGGTTTCCTAAGCAAAAACAATTCTTTCAATAAAAATCAATTTGATCGTCCTCCCAAATTTCTTCCAACCCACATATTTCCACGACTAATCATGGAAAATTTTGAAAAACACATTGCAAGCATACTAAGCAAAAACAATTGTTTCAAAAAAATCAATTCGATCGTCCTCCCAATTTTTTTTCCAACCCACCAATTGCCCTAACGGATCATGAAAATTTCTTGAAAACACATGGTCATAAAAATATATTCTTCTGATGTATGCAGGATAGGCAAACAAAATCATCCTAAAAGGTTTCCTAAGCAAAAACAATTCTTTCAATAAAAATCAATTTGATCGTCCTCCCAATTTTTTTCCAATACAATTTCCACTACTGATCATAAAAATATCTTGAAAACACATTGCGATAAAATTTTCTTTTTCTGATGGATGCAGGATAGGCAACCAAAATCATCCTGAAAGGTTTCCTAAGCAAAAGCAATTCTTTCAATAAAAATCAATTTGATCGTCCTCCCAACTTTTTTTCCAACCCATCAATTCCACTACATGGAAATTTTTTGAAAACACATTGCGATAAAAAAAAATTTTTTCCGATGGATGCGGGATAGGCAAACAAAATCATCCTGCAAGTTTTCCTAAGCAAAAACAATTCATTCAAAAAAAATCAATTTGATCGTCCTCCCATTTTTTCTAACCCACCAATTTCCATTACTGATCATGGAAATTTTTTGCAAACACATTGCGATAAAATTTTCTTCTTCTGATGGATGCAGGATAGGCAAACAAAATCATCCTGAAAGGTTTCCTAAGCAAAAACAATTCTTTCAATAAAAATCAGTTTGATCGTCCTCCCTATTTTTCCAACCCACCAATTTCTACGACAGATTATGGAAATTTCTTGAAAACACATTGCGAAAAATTTTTCTTCTTCTGATAGATGCAGGATAGACAAACAAAATCATCCTTCAAGGTTTACTAAGCAAAAACATTTCTTTCAAAATTTCCACTGCGGATCATGGAAATTACTTGAAAACACATGGCGATACAATTTTCTTCTTCCGATGGATGCAGAATAGGCAAACAAAATCATCCTGAAAGGTTTCCTAAGCAAAAACAATTCTTTCAATAAAAATCAATTTGATCGTCCTCCCTATTTTTTCCAACCCACCAATTTTCACTACTGATCATGGAAATTTTTTGAAAACACATTTTCATAAAATTTTATTCTTCTGATGGATGCAGGATAGACAAACAAAATCATCCTGCATGGTTTCCAAAGCAAAAACAATTCTATCAATAAAAATCAATTTGAAGGTCCTCCGAATTTTTTTTACAACCCACCAATTTCTACTTCTGATCCTAAAAATTACTTGAAAACACATGGCGATAAAATTTTCTTCTTCTGATGGATGCAAAATAGACAAACAAAATCATCCTGCAAGTATTTCTAAGCAAAAACAATTCTTTCAAAATTTCCACTACCGATCATGGAAATTTTTTGAAAACACATGGCCATAAAATTTTCTTCTTCTGATGGATGCAGGATAGACAAACAAAATCATCCTGCAAGGTTTCCAAAGCAAAAACAATTCTATCAATAAAAATCAATTTGAAGGTCCTCCCAATTCTTTTACAACCAACCAATTTCTACTACTGATCCTGGAAATTACTTGAAAACACTTGGCGATAAAATTTTCTTCTTCTGATGGATGCAAAATAGACAAACAAAATCATCCTGCAAGTATTTCTAAGCAAAAACAATTCTTTCAAAATTTCCACTACCGATCATGGAAATTTTTTGGAAACACATAGCCATAAAATTTTCTTCTTCTGATGGATGCAGGATAGGCAAACAAAATCACCCTGCAAGGTTTCCTAAGCAAAAACAATTCTTTCAATAAAATCAATTTGAACGTCCTCCCATTTTTTATTACAACCCACCAATTTCTACTACTGATCCTGGAAATTACGTGAAATCACATGGCGATAAAATTTTCTTCTTCTGATGGATGCAAGATAGACAAACAAAATCATCCTGCAAGGTTTTCTAATCCAAAACAATTCTTTCAATATTTCCACTACCGATCATGGAAATTTTTTGAAAACACATGGCCATAAAATTTTCTTCTTCTGATGGATGCAGGATAGACAAACAATCATTCTGCAAGGTTTCCTAAGCAAAAACAATTCTTTCAATAAAAATCAATTTGATCGTCCTCCCTATTTTTTCAAACTCACCAATTTCCACTATTGACTATGAAAATTACTTGAAACACATGGCGATAAAATTTTCTTCTTCTGATGGATGCAGGATAGGCAAACAAAATCATCCTGAAAGGTTTCCTAAGCAAAAACAATTCTTTCAATAAAAATCAATTTGATCGTCCTCCCAAATTTCTTCCAACCCACATATTTCCACGACTAATCATGGAAAATTTTGAAAAACACATTGCAAGCATACTAAGCAAAAACAATTGTTTCAAAAAAATCAATTCGATCGTCCTCCCAATTTTTTTTCCAACCCACCAATTGCCCTAACGGATCATGAAAATTTCTTGAAAACACATGGTCATAAAAATTTATTCTTCTGATGTATGCAGGATAGGCAAACAAAATCATCCTAAAAGGTTTCCTAAGCAAAAACAATTCTTTCAATAAAAATCAATTTGATCGTCCTCCCAATTTTTTTCCAATACAATTTCCACTACTGATCATAAAAATATCTTGAAAACACATTGCGATAAAATTTTCTTTTTCTGATGGATGCAGGATAGGCAACCAAAATCATCCTGAAAGGTTTCCTAAGCAAAAGCAATTCTTTCAATAAAAATCAATTTGATCGTCCTCCCAACTTTTTTTTCCAACCCATCAATTCCACTACATGGAAATTTTTTGAAAACACATTGCGATAAAAAATTTTTTTTCCGATGGATGCAGGATAGGCAAACAAAATCATCCTGCAAGTTTTCCTAAGCAAAAACAATTCATTCAATAAAAATCAATTTGATCGTCCTCCCATTTTTCTAACCCACCAATTTCCATTACTGATCATGGAAATTTTTTGCAAACACATTGCGATAAAATTTTCTTCTTCTGATGGATGCAGGATAGGCAAACAAAATCATCCTGAAAGGTTTCCTAAGCAAAAACAATTCTTTGAATAAAAATCAATTTGATCGTCCTCCCAATTTTTCCAACCCACCAATTTCCACGACTGATCATGGAAATTTCTTGAAAACACATGGCCATAAGATTTTCTTCTTCTGATGGATGCAGGATAGGCAATCAAAATCATCCTGAAAGGTTTTCTAAGCCAAAACAATTCTTTCAATTAAAATCAATTTGAACGTCCTCCCAATATTTTTTTTACAACCCACCAATTTCTACTACTGATCATGGAAATTACTTCAAAACACATGGAGATAAAATTTTCTTCTTCTGATGGATGCAGGATAGACAAACAAAATCATCCTGCAAGGATTTCTAAGCAAAGACAATTATTTCAAAATTTCCACTACCGATCATGGAATTTTTTTGAAAACACATGGCGATAAAATTTTCTTCTTCTGGTGTATGCAGGATAAACAAACAAAATCATCCTGAAAGGTTTCCTAAGCAAAAGCAATTCTTTCAATAAAAATCAATTTGATCGTCCTCCCAAATTTTTCCAACGCACTAATTTCCACTACATGGAAATTCTTTTAAAACACATTGCGATAAAATTTTCTTCTTCCGATGGATGCAGGATAGGCAAACGAAATAATCCTGCAAGGTTTGCTAAGCAAAAACAATTCTTTCAATTAAAATCAATTTGATCGTCCTCCCAATTTTTTCCAACCCACCAATTGCCACGACTGATCATGGAATTTTTTTGAAAACACATGGCGATAAAATTTTCTTCTTCTGGTGTATGCAGGATAAACAAACAAAATCATCCTGAAAGGTTTCCTAAGCAAAAACATTTCGTTCAATAAAAATCAATTTGATCTTCCTCCCAATTTTTCCAACCCACCAATTGCCACGACTGATCATGGAAATTACTTGAAAACACATTGCGATAAAATTTTCTTCTTCTGATGGATGCAGGATAGGTAAACAAAATCATCCTGAAAGGTTTTCTAAGCAAAAACAATTCTTTCAAAATTTCCACTAACGATCATGGAAATATTTTGAAAACACATGATCATAAAATTTTCTTCTTCTGATGGATGCAGGATAGACAAACAAAATCATCCTGCAAGGTTTCCTAAGCAAAAACAATTCTTTCAATAAAAATCAATTTGATCGTCCACCCAATTTTTTCCAACCCACCAATTGCCACGACTGATCATGGAAATTTTTTGGAAACACATGGCGATAAAATTTTCTTCTTCTGGTGTATGCAGGATAAACAAACAAAATCATCCTGAAAGGTTTCCTAAGCAAAAACATTTCGTTCAATAAAAATCAATTTGATCGTCCTCCCAATTTCTCCAACCCACCAATTGCCACGACTGATCATGGAAATTACTTGAAAACACATTGTGATAAAATTTTCTTCCTCTGATGGATGCAGGATAGGTAAACAAAATCATCCTGCAAGGTTTCCTAAGCAAAAGCAATTCTTTCAATAAAAATCAATTTGAACGTCCTCCCTATTTTTTCCAACCCACCAATTTCCACTATTAATCATGGAAATTACTTGAAAACATATGGCGATAAAATTTTCTTCTTCTGGTGGATGCAAGATAGACAAACAAAATCATCCTGCAAGGTTTTCTAAGCAAAAAAAATCGTTCAAAATTTCCACTACCGATCATGGAAGTTTTTTGAAAACACATGGCCATAAAAGCTTCTGATGGATGCAGGATAGACAAACAAAATCATCCTGCAAGGTTTCCTAAGAAAAAAACATTTCTTTCAATAAAAATAAATTTGAACGTCCTCCCTATTTTTTCCAACCCACCAATTTCCACTATTGATCATGGAAATTACTTGAAAACACATGGCGATAAAATTTTCTTCTTCTGGTGGATGCAGGATAGGCAAACAAAATCAAAGGTTTCCTAAGCAAAAACAATTCTTTTAATAAAATCAATTTGATCGTCCTACCATTTTTTCCAACCCACCAATTTCCACGACTGATCACGAAAATTACTTGAAAACACATGGCCATAAATTTTTTTTCTCCTGATGGATGCAGGATAGGCAAACAAAATCATCCTGAAAGGTTTCCTAACCAAAAACAATTCTTTCAATAAAAATCAATTTGATCGTCCTCCCAATTTTTTCCAACCCACCAATTTCCACTACTGATCATGGAAATTTTTTGGAAATACATGGCGATAAAAATTTCTTCTTCTGATGGATGCAGGATAGACAAACAAAATCATCTTGCAAGGTTTCCTAAGCAAAAACAATTCTTTCAGTCTACTTTCTACTTCTGCCGCAGTCAGACGTACAATCGAGCCAAGTGAACAACAGGCCTCTCGATCTAGTGTACATTGTTTCGAGAACAAAGGAAACATCGGATTATTCTTGTCATCATGAGTAAAGTTGACGAAAAAGCTCTACTCCGACCCAACGCTGCGGTCGTTGACTTTAAATTTTGTTTAAAACGACCGAGTTTTAGTGAAGTGGAATACCTTCTGAAGGAAAAAATGCAACTTAGACTTACGGAAGTGTTGTACCTTCAGTATCATCATCTTCGCAGTGCAGTGTTAATATCATTCAACACGTTAGCACAAGCTGAGCGTTTCGTTTTGAAGAACAACTTAAAACACGTGGTTGAAAGTGACAACGTTGGAATTAAGATTCCCGTATATATTGAGAATGATTATATAGATGTAAGGTTATATGACCTATCACCTCGTACCCCTCCTGAGACAATTGCAAAATGCATGTCGCAATACGGAGAAGTAGAATCCGTTACACCTGATACTTGGAGAAACTTCTTCCCGGGTACTCCTAACGGCGTTTTTGTAGTGAGGATGCGGGTTGAAAGGCCTATACCCTCCTACTTAACAATAAAACTCAAAACTCACGGAACTACAATTATGCAAACTACGCTATGCACCCATGAGGGGCAAACTTCTACGTGCAAGTATTGTAATCAGACAGCTCATCATGGACAACCTTGCGCGGAAGAGGCAGAGGAAGACGCATCTCAACCTACTGCCAACTCATCTACGGCAAACCAACCCAAAACAGAGTTTTCAATACCAATGCCTGAACCACAAACGGTGGCTTAATTTGTGGCAGCAGTTGCACAGACCATAATGACAACCACAAAAGAAGCATCCAGCGCCCCAAAAGCAACTGTAAGCAACATCGGCAACGAATATAGTAACAATGACGACGGATTTACACTGATCAACAATAAGTGCAAGAAGCAGGGGAGAACATCTGATCCCGGACACCAAGCCAGCTTCGACCGGGACGTGAAAAACAAGAGAGAATTTAATGACCCCCCTGACGCTGTTTGCCAACAGACCTCGCGAAAGAAGGTCTCCGCTCGCAATAAAAAGTTGCGCGCGCGAGATCCAATAATACTACAATAATTCTAGTTTGGATTTTTATTTTTACATGTATTGTAAACATATAAAAGATCCACGGCTCCGTTAAGCTACCGCTATGAGCCGTGTCAAATAAACGAAGTAAAAAAAAACAATTCTTTCAATAAAATCAATTTGATCGTCCTCCCAATTTTTTTTTACAACCCACCAATTTCCTTTGTATTTGTATTTGATTTGTATCCTGCATCCATCAGAAGAAAAAAAAATTATAGCCATGTGTTTTCAAGTAATTTTCGTGATCAGTCGTGGAAATTGGTGGGTTGGAAAAAATGGTAGGACGATCAAATTGATTTAATTAAAAGAATTGTTTTTGCTTAGGAAACCTTTCAGGATGATTTTGTTTGCCTATCCTGCATCCACCAGAAGAAGAAAATTTTATCGCCATGTGTTTTCAAGTAATTTCCATGATCAATAGTGGAAATTGGTGGGTTGGAAAAAATAGGGAGGACGTTCAAATTGATTTTTATTGAAAGAATTGTTTTTTTCTTAGGAAACCTTGCAGGATGATTTTGTTTGTCTATCCTGCATCCATCAGAAGATTTTATGGCCATGTGTTTTCAAAAAACTTCCATGATCGGTAGTGGAAATTTTGAACAATTTTTTTTTGCTTAGAAAACCTTGCAGGATGATTTTGTTTGTCTATCTTGCATCCACCAGAAGAAGAAAATTTTATCGCCATGTGTTTTCAAGTAATTTCCATGATTAATAGTGGAAATTGGTGGGTTGGAAAAAATAGGGAGGACGTTTAAATTGATTTTTATTGAAAGAATTGCTTTTGCTTAGGAAATCTTGCAGGATGATTTTGTTTACCTATCCTGCATCCATCAGAAGAAGAAAATTTTATCACAATGTGTTTTCAAGTAATTTCCATGATCAGTCGTGGCAATTGGTGGGTTGGAGAAATTGGGAGGACGATCAAATTGATTTTTATTGAACGAAATGTTTTTGCTTAGGAAACCTTTCAGGATGATTTTGTTTGTCTATCCTGCATCCATCAGAAGAAGAAAATTTTATCGCCATGCGTTTCCAAAAAATTTCCATGATCAGTCGTGGCAATTGGTGGGTTGGTAAAAATTGGGAGGACGATCAAATTGATTTTTATTGAAAGAATTGTTTTTGCTTAGGGAACCTTGCAGGATGATTTTGTTTGTTTATCCTGCATCCATCAGAAGAAGAAAATTTTATTATTATTATTATTATTATATTGTCTTCGAATTAATCAATTTTCGTACATACTGAAATACTATACTAACTTAAACCTATTTTCACTTTGAACATTTCTCTACTTAAGTTAAAGTCGAAATGATAAAAAACGCTATTGAAGAGCTGACAGCAAACATCCACCGGGTTATTCTGGCCGTACTGCGTGCGATGAGTAGAGCGCCGAAAAAAGTCCATTCTCCGCATAGACCTACCAGGAACGTTGAAGTCCAGCTTAGCGAGAAGCAGAGGGCAGTCAATGTTGTCAGCGAGAAGATCGAACACAAAAAGTCGCTGCAGAAAAACTCTCCTGTTTCGTAGCGTAGGCAGGTTGATAAGAGCACAACGATGCTCATACGGTGGTAGTTCAAATCGATTTCGCCAGGGAAGCCGTCGAAGGGCATACCCTTACGAAGCTCTTTTGCGCCCGTTCTATGCGATTAATGTGTACGGTGTGATACGGGGCCCAAACGATAACTCCATACTCTAGAATGCTGCGTACCAGACTGATGTACAGTGCCTTCAGGCAGTAGACGTCGTTGAAATCTTGGGTGTTTCGTTTGATGAGTCCTAGTACTGCAAAGGCTTTAGCAGTAACTGCATTGAAGTGTTCGATGAAACGTAGCTTACGGTCAAGTATAACACCAAGGTCCTTGATTGATGAAACTCGTTTTACTGGGGCAGCGCTCACTGCATACTCAAACGTAATTGGCGAGAGTATTCGTGTGAATGTGATTATGTTGCATTTCTGAATGTTTATAGTCATTCCGTTTCTATCACACCAACTCATGATCCTATCTATGTCTATCTGAAGTGCACAACAATCTACCAGAGTTGTTATGATGCGATAAATTTTCAGATCATCTGCGTACATCACCTTACACGATGTCAATTCGCTGCAAATGTCATTCACAAAGAGCACGAAGAGAAGAGGTCCAAGGTGATTCCCTTGAGGTACACCCGATGTGATGTCGAATGGGTCTGAAAGTACAGTTCCAAGTCGTACAGATGCACTGCGGTTTGTAAGGTACGAGAAGATCCAATTGGTCAGCCAGTCCGGAAATCCGATTCGCCTCAACTTTTCAACAGCTAGCTGATGAGGAAGGCGATCGAAGGCTTTGGAGAAATCTACATACACTGCATCAATTTGTTGTCGTTTCTCTAATTTATCAATCAGCGTTGACACATAGCTCATTAAGTTCGTCGTTGTTGAGCGCTTTCTAACAAACCCATGCTGATCTGTAGTGATGATGTGTTTTACTGCAGGGTAGAGAATATCTAACAGCATACTTTCAAAAACTTTTGGGAGGCAGCTCAGGATTGAAATTCCTCTGTAATTTATGACGTCATGGACGTTACCGGCTTTATGAATTGGTGTTATTAAAGCCTCCTTCCACTTGGCGGGAAAAATACTTTCACCGAGAGAGCGATTGAAAAGCATGGATATCGGTACAGCTAACGATGAAGAGCATTCCTTGACGAAACATGGTTGTATTCCGTCCGATCCTGGTCCCTTTGAACCGTCAACACCATGTAGATTGGTGTACACTTCGCGTTCGGTGAAAGATGTTACAGGCAAATTCAAGGAGAACGTCGGCAGACTACTCAGGTACGATTCAGACAAAGCTGGTGGGTTATTACTTAGCACTTGAAAGAAAGACGAGAATAGATTTGCTGACTCTGCAGGTGTCGTTGAGGTCCTGTCACGGTAGTTCACGTTTTCAGGAAAACCACGGGTGGATGTTTTGGTCCGCAAATAAGCCCAAAATTGCTTCGGCTCGTCCTGCATGTTACTCTCAAGTCGTGAAATGTATGATCGAAAGCAAGATGCATTCAATGATTGAAATTGTCGCTCTAAATCTCGCACAAACGATTTATCATCTTCACCTCTTTTCCGGAAAAATCATTTACGAGCCTTCCTTAACCGATTTCGAAGATTCCGCAGCTCATCGTTCCACCAGGGGCGTTTATTTGTGCAACGGCGCTTTCGTCTTCTCAGAGGCACGTGTTGTTGAAAAATTAAGTCCAATTCGCGATAAAACCTGTCCACAGCCTCGTCGAGAGTACCCAGTGATAATATTTCAATCCAATTGATGTTTGAGATTCTCGCATTTAGCTCGTCATAATCGCATTGATTGAAATCATACCACACATCTACATCGTCAATCACTGGTGAACCGTAAAGAGTCTCAATGGTCAAAACAAACGGATGATGATGACGATCCAATTTCATTAGCGGTACGGGTGGTTCTATGACTTCAATATCACTGGCACTACTTACAAAGGCTAAATCAAGTAATCTTCCATTGTCATTCGTCAGGTAGTTTACTTGTTGTAAACCAGAAGCGATCATAGTTTCGACTAACAACAGCTCGTGCTCAGAGGATGCATTATTAGGGATAAAGCATCCGATTTCGTCATCAAAACTCCAGCGTAGCAACGGTAAATTATAATCACCGAGAACAACAACCCTAGTGCGATCATCAATGTGATTGAGCAGCTTATCCACACAGGCGGCATGCTGCTCATATAAAGCGAGCTCGGAATTTGGTGGTAGGTAAATCACACAAATAACGATAGATACGGTCCCACATGTGACTCGAACGGCAATCTGCTCTAGAGACTCAGCCCCATCGATAGCTACAATATTGCTTCGATTGTTTTTCTTTATGCCTATCAAAACACCACCACCACGGCTGTGCCGGCTTGTGGAAGAATTTCGATCACAACGATATATTTCATACTCATCGGTCAGCTCAGTATTAAGCATATTGTCGTTGAGCCATGTTTCGGTAAACACCACAACGTCATAATCAGTAGTCGAAAGGGCTCCGAAGAGTTGCCGGGTCTTTGACCGGAGACCTCTTGTGTTCTGATAAAAGATTTTGAATGGGCGTTTTGTTTCGTTATCGGTAGTCGGGTCGGATTCAGAGCTCTGTGATTTTAATTGCGAGTGTACCGTCTGATTAGTGTTAGCCATTGGCGAGATACATGCAGTGAGCGGGGTGGTGCTGATTGTTGTTGTTATTTCATATCTGTTGTTGTGATTGAAACCGAAACGTAGATCGCGTGTGAAAATCAAACTCACGGAAGATTATTCCCTTCTGCCAGGAGGATTTTAACAGGGAGACCGTTTTCAGCTGTAATCCAACTCCGACTTTGAACGACACGAAGGAAAGTTCTTCAAGATTTTTGCCCTTGGGAACTAACTTACGGACGTCAACAGTCTCGCTGGTGTTGAGGTTTTGCTGCACTAAATTTCGTATGTCTTCCTCTGTAGCCTTCGGGTCAAAACCAGACAGGTAAAGCCAAAACAATTCTTCGCCTGATTTTTTTACTGCCAGTGGAATTTTCACGTTGGAATCGATGTCTTTGGTGCCTTCATTAACGTTAGGAGAGGACTGATCACAATCGCCCTCCAAGCGGGGACGTTTTCGGGAGCTGGTGGAGCTACCCTTACGGCCGATTTTTTCGTTTAGCACGGCTGGAATGTGTTGCAAAATTTTATTTATTTTCGCGCTATTCTGCTCCATCTCATTCCTAAGCTCCAACAGTGCCTTATTGTGTTCCACACTAATGGCGTCCATTGCATTGTTGGTTGATGAGATGGTTTGCCGGAAAGTAGCATTTTGCATCATTTTCGAACAGGCATTGCACATCCAGAATAGGTTGGCAGATTTTGCGATTGAATCACGTATGACAGTAGATATTTATGACCATGTGTTTTCAAAATATTTCCATGATCGGTAGTGGAAATTTTGAAAGAATTGTTTTTGCTTAGAAAACCTTTCTGGATGATTTTGTTTACCTATCCTGCATCCATCAGAAGAAGAAAATTTTATCGCAATGTGTTTTCAAGTAATTTCCATGATCAGTCGTGGCAATTGGTGGGATGGAGAAATTGGGAGGAAGATCAAATTGATTTTTATTGAACGAAATGTTTTTGCTTAGGAAACCTTTCAGGATGAATTTGGTTGCCTACACTGCATCCATCAGAAGAAGAAAATTTTATGGCCATGTGTTTTCAGGATAGGCAAACAAAATCATCCTGAAAGGTTTCCTAACCAAAAACAATTCTTTCAATAAAAATCAATTTGATCGTCCTCCCAATTTTTTCCAACCCACCAATTTCCACTACTGATCATGGAAATTTTTTGGTAACACATGGCGATAAAAATTTCTTCTTCTGATGGATGCAGGATAGACAAACAAAATCATCCTGCAAGGTTTCCTAAGCAAAAACAATTCTTTCAATAAAATCAATTTGATCGTCCTCCCAATTTTTTTTTTACAACCCACCAATTTCTACTACTGATCCTGTAAATTACTTGAAAACGCATGGCGATAAAATTTTCTTCTTCTGATGGATGCAAGAAACATAAAAAATTTTATCGCCATGTGTTTTCAAAATTTTATCGCCATGTGTTTTGAAAACATATAGCGATAAAATTTTCTTCTTCCGATGGATGTAGCATAGGCAACCGAAATCATCCTGCAAGGTTTCCTAAGCAAAAACAATTCTTTCAATAAAATCAATTTGATCGTCCTCCCAATTTTTGTAACCCACCAATTGCCAGTATTGATCATGAAAATTTTTTTGAAAACACATGGCCACAAAATTTTCTTCTTCTGATGGATGCAGAATAGGCAAACAAAATCATCTTGAAAGGTTTCCTAAGCAAAAACATTTCTTTCAATAAAAATCAATTTGATCGTCCTCCCAATTTTTTCCAACGCACCAATTTCCACTACATGGAAATTTTTTTAAAACACATTGCGATACAATTTTCTTCTTCCGATGGATGCAGGATAGGCAAACGAAATAATCCTGCAAGGTTTGCTAAGCAAAAACAATTCTTTCAATTAAAATCAATTTGATCGTCCTCCCAATTTTTTCCAACCCATCAATTGCCACGACTGATCATGGAATTTTTTTGAAAACACATGGCCATAAAATTTTCTTCTTCTGATGGATGCAGGATAGACAAACAAAATCATCCTGCAAGGTTTCCTAAGCAAAAACAATTCTTTCAATAAAAATCAATTTGAACGTCCTCCCTATTTTTCCCAACCCACCAATTTCCACTATTGATCATGGAAATTACTTGAAAACACATGGGGATAAAATTTTCTTCTTCTGGTGGATGCAAGATAGACAAACAAAATCATCCTGCAAGGTTTTCTAAGCAAAAAAAAAATTCTTTCAAAATTTCCACTACCGATCATAGAAGTTTTTTGAAAACACATGGCCATAAAATTTTCTTCTTCTGATAGATGCAGGATAGACAAACAAAATCATCCTGCAAGGTTTTCTAAGAAAAAACATTTCTTTCAATAAAAAGCAATTTGAACGTCCTCCCTATTTTAATGTAGAATACATTTAAGGTTTCAATATAGGGGTCCCGTTTCAAAATATCGGCTGCGGTGCCGCGTCAGATTTTGAACGTTAATAACTTTTATCATACTTAACAGAATGATTTGATTTTTAGGCCAATTTGTTGCAAATATGTTCCTCTGTGCTGTATTAAAATTTGAAGTATGTATAACATGTACTAATAACAAAAAAAAATGTGTTTTGAAAAATCTTTCGAAAACGACTCGGAAAAGTGAAAATTTTCAGCCCATCCCGCACAGAGCCGTCGTTATGGTAGACCAACCGAACAATAAAATAATGAAAAGTTTATATATAGGTCCACTACATGTTTGTTCGTATGGTTATTCGCATTGGGTTGCTTGACGAGAGCACTTGGTGGGGGAAAGACTGCATATTCCTTTGGTTAGGCCATTAGAAGCCGGACGGAAAGGAAAGGCTCATGCACGGCACGAGAACGAGCGAGAAAGCGATAGTAGTGCATATTAGCGCGATTATATAAATATCTGTCGGTCGGTTTTTCTCATCATTCGTATTCGTTCAAGCACTAGCAAGCAGCCAGTCCATCGAAGAAAAGCAGTGGGCGATGACGACGGCGGAAAAAGTGCCCCAGCTACTGGTGACTCATCGCAACCCGATCAGGAACTGTCGCCCTGCAAAAATTTCGCCCCAACTAAAGGGCAACAGAGTAGGCTATCGTTCCAGCGTCTGGGTCGTGAGATTGTGCAGGACTGCAAAGTCGAGCTACGCTTACAAAGCTCAGTCGTAATGATGCCCCGAGAAGCCAACGATGCCTTCTTGGTCGGTTTGTTCGAGAATGCAAAATAGTGCTTTCTAGCTCACCGTGTCCGCGGGGAGTGCGTCTGAATTATGCTCCCGCAATAAAACAATAAACGGTTCTTTACAGGATCAATTAATTATGTTCTAATAAGAGTTAACATGAAATTTACATTTTATGGTGTATAACAAATAATTTTCAGAAAGCTATATAAGAAATACGATGTGTGGAAAGAAAGAAAGAGAATTTAAATTATCCTCTCTCGCTCGTTTTCGTGCACTGCTTTTCCATTCCTTTCTGCTGCTAATACCATCATAACTAAAACGAATGTGCGTGTTCCCCCACCATCTCATGGCCAGTGTTGCCACAATTGCATGTCGCTATTACAATTTGAATTATTTTATTGATCCTCTCTAGTATTGATAAAATATAGAACGTGCAAAGTACACTAGTCGCATGCTTTTATTCGAACTTTTTGGCAGCCTCCGTTGATTAACTGCATAAATCGATTTGTTTGTGCAGCTCCTTGCTAGTAGCAAACTAAATAGCCTTTATCAGCGCTAACAAATAACACGAAAGAATTTAAATTTGTGAAAATCTTTTCCTTCCTTCTTTTCAAATCTGCAACATTCTTTGAAAATATTGTTTGAATGTTGTTATTGAAAACTGAACATGCAAGTTTGCTAGCACTGGCCACTAGATTGAAGGCGATGGAAAGACAGAATATTCGTTTTGGTTATGCTAGTATTGGTAGCCGAACGGAAAGGAAAGGCGCAGGAATGGCACGAAAACGAGCGAGAGAGCGATAGTAGTGCTTTCTCGTGTGTTCATATATGAATATTGGTCGGTCGGTTTTACTCATCATTCGTATTCGTTCAAGCACTAGCAAGCAGCCAGTCCACCGAAGGAAAGCAGTTGGCAATAGCGACGGACGGAAAAAGTGCCCCAGCTACTGGTGACTCATCGGAACTGTCGCCCTGCAAGAATTTCGCCCCAACTAAAGGGCAACTAATCCGTAGGCTATCGTTCCAGCGTCTGGTTCGTGAGATTGTACAGGACTGCAAAGTCGAGCTACGCTTACAAAGCTCTATCGTAATGATGCCCCGAGAAGCCAACGATGCCTACTTGGTCGGTTTGTTGGAGGATGCAAAATAGTGCTTTCTGGCTCACCGTGTCCGCGAGGAGTGCGTCTGAATTATGCTCCCGCAATAAAACAGTAAACGGTTCTTTTCAGGACCAATTAATTATGTTCTAATAAGAGTTAAACTGAAATTTACATTTTATGGTGTATAACAAATAATTTTCAGAAAGCTATATAAGAAATACGATGTGTGGAAAGAAAGAAAGAGAATTTAAATTATCCTCTCTCGCTCGTTTTCGTGCACTGCTTTTCCATTCCTTTCTGCTGCTAATACCATCATAACTAAAACGAATGTGCGTGTTCCCCCACCATCTCATGGCCAGTGTTGCCACAATTGCATGTCGCTATTACAATTTGAATTATTTTATTGATCCTCTCTAGTATTGATAAAATATAGAACGTGCAAAGTACACTAGTCGCTTGTTTTTATTCGAACTTTTTGGCAGCCTCCTTTGATTAACTGCATAAATCATTAGATTTAAATTAACGTCTCGAAGTGAAGTCACGATGCTCCGGTTATGTTACAGACATTACCCACCCATCTTTTTTTTTTAGTTTAGTAGAGCGAATACGAACTACTATCGCTCTCTCGCTTGCTCGTTTTCGGGCCATGCGCCTTTTCTTTCTTTTCTGCTACTAATACTAGCATAATCAAAACGAATGTGCGTCTTCCCACCATCCATTTAGTGAACAGTGTTGCCAAACGCATTTTCAGTTTTTCATCAATAACATTTCAACAATATTTTCAAAGAATGCTGTAGATTCGAAAAAAGAAAAATAGTTGGTGATGGAAAAGAATTTCCAATTAGAATTTTTAACCATAATTATAACGAATCATTTGAAAATTTCACATGCAAACGTAATTTCGTTGCATATCATTAGATTTGGATTAACGTCACAAGTGTAGTTACGACACTCCGGTTATGTCGCAGACATTACCCACCCATCTTTTTTATTGTGACCACGACTAACGGTTTAATATAGACACCCCATTTCAATATTTCTGAAGGAACAGAAGGTCGAGTTTGGAAAGTTTGTAACTTTCATTGTACTTAACCAAATTACACAATGTTCGCACTAATGATTCAGAAATATGACCAGGAATCTTCTATTAGATTTGTAAGTATGTATAATTTACATGAATAAAGAAAAATTGATTTTCAGGAATCAATTATTATCTGTTCTTCCATTGGCCAGTACTACGCGACTTCCTCATGCTAACAATTAATTTCATCGTTAGCCATCTCCCTCACCAAGGCCAACAACGCCAACAAAACCGGTCCTTTTCAGGACCACCATCATTTTTGTAAAGAATAATTTGAAATATTCCTCGCCCAAATCACCTTTTGTCCGAAAATTCCAATGAGTATCAACATATTTGAAGAACGTGTTCTTTATGTATTCTACATCTCTCCGGTTATGTCGCAGACATTACCCACCCATCTTTTTTCCAACCCACCAATTTCCACTATTGATCATGGAAATTACTTGAAAACACATGGCGATAAAATTTTCTTCTTCTGGTAGATGCAGCAAAAACAATTCTTTCAATAAAATCAATTTGATCGTCCTACCAATTTTTCCAACCCACCAATTGCCACGACTGATCTCGAAAATTACTTGAAAACACATGGCCATAAAATTTTCTTGTTCTGATGGATGCAGGATAGACAAACAAAATCATCCTGAAAGGTTTCCTAAGCAAAAACAATTCTTTCAATAAAAATCAATTTGATCGTCCTCCCAATTTTTTCCAACTCACCAATTTCCACTACTGATCATGGAAATTTTTTGGAAACACATGGCCATAAATTTTTCTTCTTCTGATGGATGCAGGATAGACAAACAAAACCATCCTGCAAGGTTTCCTAAGCAAAAACAATTCTTTCAATAAAATCAATTTGAACGTCCACCCAATTTTTTTTAACAACCCACCAATTTCTACTACTGATCCTGGAAATTACTTGAAAACACATGGCGATAAAATTTTCTTCTTCTGATGGATGCAAGATAGACAAACAAAATCATCCTGCAAGGATTCCTAATCAAAAACAATTCTTTCAAAATTTCCACTACCAATCATGGAAATTTTTGAAAACACATGGCCATAAAATTTTCTTCTTCTGATGGATGCAGGATAGACAAACAATCATTCTGCAAGGTTTCCTAAGCAAAAACAATTCTTTCAATAAAAATCAATTTGATCGTCCTCCCTATTTTTTTCCAACTCACCAATTTCCACTATTGACTATGGAAATTACTTGAAAACATATGGCGATAAAATTTTCTTCTTCTGGTGGATGCAGGATAGGCAAACAAAATCATCCTGAAAGGTTTCCCAAGCAAAAACAATTTTTTCAATAAAAATCAATTTGATCGTCCTCCCAAATTTCTTCCAACCCACTTATTTCCACGACTAATCATGGAAATTTTTGAAAAACACATTTCGATAAAATTTTTTTCTTCTGATGGATGCAGGATAGGCAAACAAAATCATTCTGCAAGCATCCTAAGCAAAAACAATTGTTTAAAAAAAATCAATTCGATCGTCCTCCCAATTTTTTTCCAACCCACCAATTGCCCTAACGGATCATGAAATTTTTTTGAAAACGCATGGTCTTCTTCTGATGTATGCAGGATAGGCAAACAAAATCATCCTAAAAGGTTTCCTAAGCAAAAACAATTCTTTCAATAAAAATCAATTTGAACGTTCTCCCAATTTTTTTCCAACCCACCAATTTCCACTACTGATCATAAAAATATCTTGAAAACACATTGCGATCAAATTTTCTTTTTCTGATGGATGCAGGATAGGCAAACAAAATCATCCTGAAAGGTTTCCTAAGCAAAAGCAATTCTTTCAATAAAAATCAATTTGATCGTCCTCCCAACTTTTTTTCCAACCCATCAATTCCACTACATGGAAATTTTTTGAAAACACATGGCGATAAAATTTTCTTTTTCCGATGGATGCAGGATAGGCAAACAAAATCATCCTGCAAGTTTTCCTAAGCAAAAACAATTCATTCAATAAAAATCAATTTGATCGTCCTCCCAATTTCTCCAACCCACCAATTGCCACGACTGATCATGGAAATTACTTGAAAACACATTGTGATAAAATTTTCTTCTTCTGATGGATGCAGGATAGGTAAACAAAATCATCCTGCAAGGTTTCCTAAGCAAAAACAATTCTAGCAATAAAAATCAATTTGATCGTCCTCCCAATTTTTTCCAACCCACCAATTGCCACGACTGATCATGGAAATTTTTTGGAAACACATGGCAATAAAATTTTCTTCTTCTGATGGATGCAGGATAGGCAAACAAAATCATCCTGAAAGGTTTCCTAAGCAAAAACATTTCGTTCAATAAAAATCAATTTGATCGTCCTCCCAATTTCACCAACCCACCAATTGCCACGACTGATCATGGGAATTACTTGAAAACACATTGTGATAAAATTTTCTTCTTCTGATGGATGCAGGATAGGTAAACAAAATCATCCTGCAAGGCTTCCTAAGCAAAAACAATTCTTTCAATAAAAATCAATTTGAACGTCCTCCCTATTTTTTTTAACCCACCAATTTCCACTAAAAATCATGGAAATTACTTGAAAACACATGGCGATAAAATTTTCTTCTTTTGGTGGCTGCAAGATAGACAAACAAAATCATCCTGCAAGGTTTTCTAAGCAAAAGAAAATTCGTTTAAAATTTCCACTACAGATCATGGAAGTTTTTTGAAAACACATGGCCATAAAATCTTCTGATGGATTCAGGATAGACAAACAAAATCATCCTGAAAGGTTTCCTAAGCAAAAACATTTCTTTCAATAAAAAATCAATTTGATCGTCCTACCATTTTTTCCAACCCACCAATTTCCACGACTGATCACGAAAATTACTTGAAAACACATGGCCATAATTTTTTTTTCTTCTGATGGATGCAGGATAGGCAAACAAAATCATCCTGAAAGGTTTCCTAAGCAAAAACAATTCTTTCAATAAAAATCAATTTGATCGTCCTTCCAATTTTTCCAACCCACCAATTTCCACGACTGATCATGGAAATTTCTTGAAAACACATGGCCATAAGATTTTCTTCTTCTGATGGATGCAGGATAGGCAAACAAAATCATCCTGAAAGGTTTCCTAAGCAAAAACAATTCTTTCAATAAAATCAATTTGATCGTCCTCCCAATTTTTCCAACCCACCATTTGCCACTATTGATCATGGAAATTACTTGAAAACACATAGCGATAAAATTTTATTCTTCTGATGTATGCAGGATAGGTAAACAAAATCATCCTGAAAGGTTTTCTATGCAAAAACAATTCTTTCAATAAAAATCAATTTGATCGTCCTCCCAAATTTTTCCAACGCACCAATTTCCACTACATGGAAATTTTTTTAAAACACATTGCGATAAAATTTTCTTCTTCCGATGGATGCAGAATAGGCAAACGAAATAATCCTGCAAAAAGAATTCTTTCAATTAAAATCAATTTGATCGTCCTCCCAATTTTTTCCAACCCACCAATTGCCACGACTGATCATGGAGTTTTTTTGAAAACACATGGCGATAAAATTTTCTTCTTCTGATGGATGCAGGATAGGCAACCAAAATCATCCTGAAAGGTTTCCTAAGCAAAAACATTTCGTTCAATAAAAATCAATTTGATCTTCCTCCCAATTTCTCCAACCCACCAATTGCCACGACTGATCATGGAAATTACTTGAAAACACATTGCGATAAGATTTTCTTCTTCTGATGGATGCAGGATAGGTAAACAAAATCATCCTGAAAGGTTTTCTAAGCAAAAACAATTCTTTCAAAATTTCCACTACCGATCATGGGAATATTTTGAAAACACAGGGTCATAAAATTTTCTGCTTCTGATGGATGCAGGATAGGCAACCAAAATCATCCTGAAAGGTTTCCTAAGCAAAAACATTTCGTTCAATAAAAATCAATTTGATCTTCCTCCCAATTTCTCCAACCCACCAATTGCCACGACTGATCATGGAATTTTTTTGGAAACACATTGCGATAAAATTTTCTTCTTCTGATGGATGCAGGATAGGCAAACAAAATCATCCTGAAAGGTTTCCTAAGCAAAAACATTTCGTTCAATAAAAATCAATTTGATCGTCCTCCCAATTTCTCCAACCCACCAATTGCCACGACTGATCATGGAAATTACTTGAAAACACATTGTGATAAAATTTTCTTTTTCTGATGGATGCAGGATAGGTAAACAAAATCATCCTGCATGGTTTGCTAAGCAAAAACAATTCTTTCAATAAAAATCAATTTGATCGTCCTCCCAATTTTTTCCAACCCACCAATTGCCACGACTGATCATGGAAATTTTTTGGAAACACATGGCGATAAAATTTTCTTCTTCTGATGGATGCAGGATAGGCAAGCAAAATCATCCTGAAAGGTTTCCTAAGCAAAAACATTTCGTTCAATAAAAATCATTTTGATCGTCCTCCCAATTTCACCAACCCACCAATTGCCACGACTGATCATGGAAATTACTTGAAAACACATTGTGATAAAATTTTCTACTTCTGATGGATGCAGGATAGGTAAACAAAATCATCCTGCAAGGTTTCCTAAGCAAAAACAATTCTTTCAAATAAAATCAATTTGAACGTCCTCCCTATTTTTTTTAACCCACCAATTTCCACTATAAATCATGGAAATTACTTGAAAACATATGGCGATAAAATTTTCTTCTTTTGGTGGCTGCAAGATAGACAAACAAAATCATCCTGCAAGGTTTTCTAAGCAAAAAAAAATTCGTTTAAAATTTCCACTACAGATCATGGAAGTTTTTTGAAAACACATGGCCATAAAATCTTCTGATGGATTCAGGATAGACAAACAAAATCATCCTGAAAGGTTTCCTAAGCAAAAACATTTCTTTCAATAAAAATCAATTTGATCGTCCTACCATTTTTTCCAACCCACCAATTTCCACGACTGATCACGAAAATTACTTGAAAACACATGGCCATAAATTTTTTTTCTTCTGATGGATGCAGGATAGGCAAACAAAATCATCCTGAAAGGTTTCCTAACCAAAAACAATTCTTTCAATAAAAATCAATTTGATCGTCCTCCCAATTTTTTCCAACCCACCAATTTCCACTACTGATCATGGAAATTTTTTGGAAACACATGGCGATAAAAATTTCTTCTTCTGATGGATGCAGGATAGACAAACAAAATCATCCTGCAAGGTTTCTTAAGCAAAAACAATTCTTTCAATAAAATCAATTTGATCGTCCTCCCAATTTTTTTTTACAACCCCCCAATTTCTACTACTGATCCTGGAAATTACTTGAAAACACATGGCGATAAAATTTTCTTCTTCTGCTGGATGCAAGAAACTTAAAAAATTTTATCGCCATGTGTTTTCAAAATTTTATCGCCATGTGTTTGAAAACACATAGCGATAAAATTTTCTTCTTCCGATGGATGCAGCATAGGCAAACGAAATCATCCTGCAAGGTTTCCTAAGCAAAAACAATTCTTTCAATAAAATCAATTTGATCGTCCTCCCAATTTTTGCAACCCACCAATTGCCACTATTGATCATGAAATTTTTTTTGAAAACACATGGCCATAAAATTTTCTTCTTCTGATGGATACAGAATAGGCAAACAAAATATTGCTGAAAGGTTTCCTAAGCAAAAACAATTCTTTCAATAAAAATCAATTTGATCGTCCTCCCAATTTTTTCCAACCCATCAATTGCCACGACTGATCATGGAAATTTTTTGAAAACACATTGCGATAAAATTTTCTTTTTCCGATGGATGCAGGATAGGCAAACAAAATCATCCTGCAAGTTTTCCTAAGCAAAAACAATTCATTCAATAAAAATCAATTTGATCGTCCTCCCATTTTTTTTCTAACCCATCAATTTCCATTACTGATCATGGAATTTTTTTGCAAACACATTGCGATAAAATTTTCTTCTTCTGATGGATGCTGGATAGGCAAACAAAATCATCCTGAAAGGTTTCCTAAGCAAAAACATTTCGTTCAATAAAAATCAATTTGATCGTCCTACCATTTTTTCCAACCCACCAATTTCCACGACTGATCACGAAAATTACTTGAAAACACATGGCCATAAATTTTTTTTCTTCTGATGGATGCAGGATAGGCAAACAAAATCATCCTGAAAGGTTTCCTAACCAAAAACAATTCTTTCAATAAAAATCAATTTGATCGTCCTCCCAATTTTTTCCAACCCACCAATTTCCACTACTGATCATGGAAATTTTTTGGAAACACATGGCGATAAAAATTTCTTCTTCTGATGGATGCAGGATAGACAAACAAAATCATCCTGCAAGGTTTCTTAAGCAAAAACAATTCTTTCAATAAAATCAATTTGATCGTCCTCCCAATTTTTTTTTACAACCCCCCAATTTCTACTACTGATCCTGGAAATTACTTGAAAACACATGGCGATAAAATTTTCTTCTTCTGCTGGATGCAAGAAACTTAAAAAATTTTATCGCCATGTGTTTTCAAAATTTTATCGCCATGTGTTTGAAAACACATAGCGATAAAATTTTCTTCTTCCGATGGATGCAGCATAGGCAAACGAAATCATCCTGCAAGGTTTCCTAAGCAAAAACAATTCTTTCAATAAAATCAATTTGATCGTCCTCCCAATTTTTGCAACCCACCAATTGCCACTATTGATCATGAAATTTTTTTTGAAAACACATGGCCATAAAATTTTCTTCTTCTGATGGATACAGAATAGGCAAACAAAATATTGCTGAAAGGTTTCCTAAGCAAAAACAATTCTTTCAATAAAAATCAATTTGATCGTCCTCCCAATTTTTTCCAACCCATCAATTGCCACGACTGATCATGGAAATTTTTTGAAAACACATTGCGATAAAATTTTCTTTTTCCGATGGATGCAGGATAGGCAAACAAAATCATCCTGCAAGTTTTCCTAAGCAAAAACAATTCATTCAATAAAAATCAATTTGATCGTCCTCCCATTTTTTTTCTAACCCATCAATTTCCATTACTGATCATGGAATTTTTTTGCAAACACATTGCGATAAAATTTTCTTCTTCTGATGGATGCTGGATAGGCAAACAAAATCATCCTGAAAGGTTTCCTAAGCAAAAACATTTCGTTCAATAAAAATCAATTTGATCGTCCTCCCAATTTTTCCAACCCACCAATTTCCACGACTGATCATGGAAATTTCTTGAAAACACATGGCCATAAGATTTTCTTCTTCTGATGGATGCAGGATAGGCAAACAAAATCATCCTGCAAGGTTTCCTAAGCAAAAACAATTCTTTCAATAAAATCAATTTGATCGTCCTCCCAATTTTTCCAACCCACCAATTGCCACGACTGATCATGGAAATTACTTGAAAACACACAGCGATAAAATATTATTTTTCTGATGTATGCAGGATAGGTAAACAAAATCATCCTGAAAGGTTCTCTAAGCAAAAACAATTCTTTCAAAATTTCCACTACCGTTCATGGAAATTTTTTGAAAACGCATGGCCATAAAATTTTTTTCTTCTGATGGATGTAGGATAGACAAACAGAATCATCCTGCAAGGTTTCCTAAGCAAAAACAATTCTTTCAATAAAATCAATTTGATCGTCCTCCCAATTTTTGCAACCCACCAATTGCCACGACTGATCATGAAAATTTCTTGAAAACACATGGCCATAAAATTTCCTTCTTCTGATGGATGCAGGATAGGTAAACAAAATCATCCTGAAAGGTTTCCTAAGCAAAAACAATTCTTTCAATAAAAATCAATTTGATCGTTCTCCCAATTTTTTCCAACGCACCACTACATGGAAATTTTTTTAAAACACATTGCGATAAAATTTTCTTCTTCCGATGGATGCAGGATAGGCAAACGAAATAATCCAGCAAGGTTTGCTAAGCAAAAACAATTCTTTCAATAAAATCAATTTGATCGTCCTCCCAATTTTTCCAACCCACCAATTTCCACGACTGATCTTGGAAATGTCTTGAAAACACATGGCCATAAAATTTTCTTCTTCTGATGGATGCAGGATAGGCAAACAAAATCATCCTGAAAGGTTTCCTAAGCAAAAACAATTCTTTCAATAAAATCAATTTGATCGTCCTCCCAATTTTTCCAACCCACCAATTGCCACGACTGATCATGGAAATTACTTGAAAACACACAGCGATAAAATATTATTTTTCTGATGTATGCAGGATAGGTAAACAAAATCATCCTGAAAGGTTCTCTAAGCAAAAACAATTCTTTCAAAATTTCCACTACCGTTCATGGAAATTTTTTGAAAACGCATGGCCATAAAATTTTTTTCTTCTGATGGATGTAGGATAGACAAACAGAATCATCCTGCAAGGTTTCCTAAGCAAAAACAATTCTTTCAATAAAATCAATTTGATCGTCCTCCCAATTTTTGCAACCCACCAATTGCCACGACTGATCATGAAAATTTCTTGAAAACACATGGCCATAAAATTTTCTTCTTCTGATGGATGCAGGATAGGTAAACAAAATCATCCTGAAAGGTTTCCTAAGCAAAAACAATTCTTTCAATAAAAATCAATTTGATCGTCCTCCCAATTTTTTCCAACGCACCACTACATGGAAATTTTTTTAAAACACATTGCGATAAAATTTTCTTCTTCCGATGGATGCAGGATAGGCAAACGAAATAATCCAGCAAGGTTTGCTAAGCAAAAACAATTCTTTCAATAAAATCAATTTGATCGTCCTCCCAATTTTTCCAACCCACCAATTTCCACGACTGATCTTGGAAATGTCTTGAAAACACATGGCCATAAAATTTTCTTCTTCTGATGGATGCAGGATAGGCAAACAAAATCATCCTGAAAGGTTTCCTAAGCAAAAACAATTCTTTCAATAAAATCAATTAGATCATCCTCCCAATTTTTCCAACCCACCAATTGCCACGACTGATCATGGAAATTACTTGAAAACACATGGCGATAAAATTTTATTCTTCGAATGGATGCAGGATAGGCAAACAAAATCATCCTGAAGGTTTTCTAAGCAAAAACAATTCTTTCAATAAAAATCAATTTGATCGTCCTCCCAATTTTTCCAACCTACCAATTTCCACTATTGATCATGAAAATTTCTTGAAAACGCATGGCCATAAAATTTTCCTCTTCTTATGGATGCAGGATAGGCAAATAAAATCATCCTGAAAGGTTTCCCAAGCAAAAACAATTCTTTCAATAAAAATCAATTTGATCGTCCTCCCAATTTTTTCCAACGCACCAATTTCCACTACATGGAAATTTTTTTAAAACACATTGCGATAAAATTTTCTTCTTAAGATGGATGCAGGATAGGCAAACGAAATCATCCTGCAAGGTTTACTAAGCAAAAACAATTCTTTCAAAAAAATCAATTTGATCGTCCTCCCAATTTTTTCCAACCCACCAATTTCCGCGACTGATCATGGAAATTTTTTGAAGACACATTGCGATAAAATTTTCTTCTTCTGATGGATGCAGGATAGGTAAACAAAATCATCCTGAAAGGTTTTCTAAGCAAAAACAATTCTTTCAAAATTTCCACTACCGATCATGGAAATATTTTGAAAACACGTGGTCATAAAATTTTCTTCTTCTGATGGATGCAGGATAGACAAACAAAATCATCCTGCAAGATTTCCTAAGCAAAAACAATTCTTTCAATAAAAATCAATTTGAACGTCCTCTCTATTTTTTCCAACCCACCAATTTCCACTATTGATCATGGAAATTACTTGAAAACACATGGCGATAAAATTTTCTTCTTCTGATGGATGCAGTGTGTTACTTCTGGGTATAAGAGTCAGGGGAGGGAGGGTAGACAAAGATGGCAGGGAGAGAAAATTATTTCAGTTTCAGGCATCGTGAGATCAACGGATGGATTACAAACTCGGGTGGCCTTCATCAGGGGAATCATGTACTGGAACGCCGGGACGTCTTCCTCAAGATGGCAGGGGTTTTTCCAGACGATTTCGTAGTACGGCTCAGATGTGGATCGGCTACATTTCGAGTTAAGCGTGTTATGTTCGTGCCGTAGGTCCCGTGATTGTTGGCTCATTCGATACAGATGCTTTGATACAGGTGGAAGAGAGTTCTGAGAATGATAAGGAAAATAAGAAGGGGCAGTTAGACTTGTATGTTGATGGTTTTGAGGAACGTGTATATAAGGGACATATAGAGGACATCGCGGCTTGCCAGCACATCTCTTCCCAACTCCCCACTGCTCCACGAAGTTTGCCAACTTTCGAGGGTTCTCTGATGAGTAATACTGAAAAATTCGCTGAAGCAAATTGGTCTTTCGTAAACATCTCCTTCTAAGGCACCCATCTTAGCTAAGGAGTCTGCCTTCTCATTGCCCGGAATGGAGCAATGAGAAGGGACCCATACCAAGGTAATCCGGAAAGAGTTGTCAGATAAAGCACTCAGTAGCTCCCGTATTTTCCCCGAAAAATACGAGGAGTGCTTACCATGTTTCATCGAGCGAATAGCGTCAATGGAACTGAGGCTATCCGAAACGATGAAGTAATGGCCTGCGGGTAATGTTTCAATGACTCCAAGGGTATACTGAATGGCAGCTTGTTTTGCGGCAGGGTCACTGAGTTTGTAGGAGGCGGTGAACTTTTGATTGAAAATACCGAAGCCAGTGGACCCTTCGAGGTTTGATCCGTCAGTATAAAACATTTTAGAACAGTCGACTTCTCGGAATTTATTATAAAACATGTTTGGAACCATTTGTGGGCGTGTGTGGTCCGGAATTCCACTAATCTCGTCTTTCATGGATGTGTCGAAGAAAACAGTAGATTCAGAAGTATTTATGAAATGCACACGGTTGGGATTGCAAGAAGAAGGGTTAATATTCTGCGCCATGTAGTCAAAGTATAGGGACATGAAACGGGTCTGAGAATTGAGCTCAACAAGCCTTTCGAAATTTTCAATCACGACCGGGTTCAAGATATCGCATCGAATGAGCAATCGATATGAGAGTTCCCAAATTCGATTTTTCAGCAGGAGAACGCCCGACAGCACTTCGAGACTCATCGTATGGGTCGACTGCATGCACCCTAAGGCGATACGCAAACAACGATACTGAAATCTTTCGAGTTTGATGAAATGTATGTTCGCGGCGGAGCGAAAGCAGAAGCATCCGTATTCCATTACCGACAGTATCGTTGTTTGATACAACCTAATTAGGTCTCCTAGGTGGGCACCCCACCATGTTCCGGTTATTGTACGAAGAAAGTTGATCCTTTGCTGGCATTTCTGTTTCAGATACCGAATATGGCATCCCCAAGTACCTTTCGAGTCGAACCAGACCCCTAGATATTTTACTGTGAAGACCTGAGCGATAGTTTGACCCATTAATAGAAGCTGTAGTTGTGCTGGTTCACGCTTCCTTGAAAATACAACTAGCTCAGTTTTCTCCGTGGAGAATTCGATACCCAGCTTAATAGCCCAAGCAGACAAATTGTCCAAGGTATTCTGTAATGGTCCTTGTAGATCGACAGCTTTGGGTCCCGTAACAGACACCACGCCATCGTCTGCAAGTTATCTTAACGTGCAGGAATTGTCAAGACATTCATCAATGTCGTTGACGTAGAAATTGTATAACAGGGGGCTTAGACATGAGCCCTGGGGAAGGCCCATGTAGCTAAATCGTAATGTCGATAAGTCACCATGCGAAAAATGCATGTGCTTTTCCGACAACAAGTTTAGTAAAAAGTTGTTTAAAGTCGCTGAAAGATCATGCTGGTGCAGCTTCTCTGAAAGAATGTTGATCGAAACTGAATCAAAAGCCCCCTTAATATCTAGGAACACTGATGCCATCTGCTCTTTGCTAGCATAGGCCATTTGAATTTCAGTTGAGAGCAACGCAAGACAATCGTTCGTCCCTTTGCCTTTGCGAAAGCCAAATTGTGTATCTGACAGTAAGCCATTTGCTTCGACCCAATTGTCGAGGCGGGATAGGATCATTTTCTCGAACAACTTCCGGATACAGGATAGCATTGCGATCGGACGATACGACTTGTGATCGGAGGCTGGTTTTCCTGGTTTTTGGATGGCGATGACCTTCATTTGTCTCCAATCGAGTGGGACAATGTTAGCCTCGAGAAACTTATTAAAAAAGTTCAACAAGTGTCTCTTGGCAGAGTCAGGCAGATTCTTCAACAAGTTGAATTTGATTCTGTCTGGCCCCGGAGCTTTATTGTTACACGACAAGAGATCAAGTGAGAACTCCACCATCGAAAAAGGTGTTTCGTTCGCGCTATCGTGAGGAGACGCGGCGCGGTAAATCTTCTGTGCCGGGGCGGAATCCGGACAAACCTTCTTGGCGAAATCGAATATCCAACGGTTTGAATATTCTGCACTCTCGTTAGTACTGTTTCGGTTTCGCAAACGCCGGGCCGTTCCCTAAAGAGTGCTCATCGATGTTTCTCTCGTTAGTCCGTCAACGAACCGGCGCCAGTAACTACGTTTCTTGGCTTTCATTAAACGCGTTTCTAACGTCGCATATTGTCGATAGCTAGCAGGTAACCCGTCGTCCCGGAAGGTCTTATACGCGGCGGCCTTCTCCGCGTACACGTCTGAGCACTCTTTGTCCCACCACGGATTAAGAGAGCGTTTTTGTATGTTCGCGCCGGGTACTGGCTTAGTCTGAGCTTGATTCGCGCTGTCGAGAATCAAGCCAGCCAAAAAGCTGTACTCTTCCTCCGGAGGAAGTTCTTGGGTAGATTCGATGTTGTCGGATATCGCGGCAGCATAGCTCTTCTAATCGATATTTCGTGTGAGGTCATACGAAATATTGATTGATTTCAATGGCCTTGAACCGTTATTGATTGAGACTACAATCGGCAGATGGTCGCTGCCGTGGAGATCAGGAATTACCTTCCACATGCAATTTAACCGCAGCGATGTTGAGCAAAGGGACAAGTCTAAGGCGCTCGGGGGCGCTGGAGGAGCAGGAATCCGTGTCATTTCACCCGTGTTTAAAATTGTCAAATTGAAGTTATCGCAAAGATCCTGAATTAAGGAAGACCGGTTATCATCATAGAGGCAACCCCATGCTGTACCGTGAGAGTTAAAGTCTCCTAAAACTAGTCGCGGTGCTGGCAGGGATTCTAAGATGTCTTGTAGCCGTCGGTGCCCAACCGCGGTGTTGGGGGGAATATATATGGAAGCTATGCAAAGGTTTTTGCCTTTGGTTGTTGCTTGACAAGCGACAACTTCAATACCTGTTATCGAGGGAAGGTTAATTCTGTAGAAGGAATAGCACTTTTTGGTCCCCAAAAGCACTCCTCCATAGAGGGTGTCTCGATCCAGACGCATAATATTAAAGTCGTGGAAGTTGAGATCTATGTCGGAAGTTAACCAAGTTTCACATAATGCAAATGCATCGCAACTCAAATTATTTATTAAAATTTTGAAGGAATCGATTTTCGGGATGATACTTCTGCAATTCCACTGTAGAACAGTGATCAAATCCGTGACCTCGTTCGATGGGTTAGCCATCAAAGGATACAATCGCTGAGAGGAGGGGCCATTTAGCAGTCAACTGCTTCAAAAATGTTCTCACTGTAGGGAGAAAAGCTAACATAAGACTTTTAATAGGATCAGTAATATTGAAAGTTTTTATTATCCAGTCCACTATGTCCGAGAGTTTTATAATTCCAGTGCTGTGATTACTCTCGAACTGAAACAAAGGAACACTTGGGATTTTTGATGTTCCTGGAAGTGCTGGGAACTCCTTCTCTGAGCTTAATCCTCCGAGACCAGGAGCTAATTGCTTCGGTTTGGTTGCAACACTTCCAATAGATGTCACTTTCGGAGCCCCTTTACAAGGAACTTTACGAGAGGAAATGTTCCTCCTCTTCCTATAAATTCTAGGCACCCTAGTAGATGTTCCCTCTTGTGGGTTACCAGCCTCGCCCTCGTCAGGAGGCAAGTGAGTATAGATGTTTGCTGAGGATGGTGGCGTAGCATTCTTTAACATTTCTGCGAAAGAATGTTTGGATCGTCCCGCAAGGGAACGTTTCAGTTTATCTCCGCGTAGTTTGTACGCGGGACATGCCGAGATATCATGCAGACTCTCCGCACAGTAAGGACACTTTTCCGCTTGCTTACTGCACGAATCATCTAGATGATTCTCCCCGCATTTTCCACAGCGGGCCTTATTGCTACAATGGGTGGCTGTGTGACCCAGTTGTTTACACTTTGTGCAATTCATGACCCGCGGCACAAACAGACGCACAGGCAGACGAACCTTGTGCAAGAGGACGAAATTTGGCAAAGCGGTACCAGCGAAGGTCACCCGATAAGAGTTTGATTGGGGGTACGTTTTTGAACCATCCCCCGCAACTACTACTGAGTGCAAACGTTTGCACTCAAGTATTTTCACTGGCTGAAGTAAGCGGTCTCTGAAACGGCCAACCGTACTTCAGCAGATCCTCGCACATCAAACTCTCATCGGTTACGACGCCTTCGGATTGTACTTTTACAGCTGGAATATACACGTTATAATCCCGCGTAAAGTGCTCACAGCAAGCAATATCGTTTACCTGCTTTGAGTTGGCTAGCAACACCCTTATCTTGTCCGAGCGGACCTTTGAAATTTCGGTCACAGTCGAGAATCGTTCCGTCAGGTCTCTAGAAATCTGAAGAAGATTCAGTGATTTAGTCTTGGGCCGAAAGAAGACCACAAATGGACCAGTTGAGAGTTCTGGATAGCATTTGGGCCGGGGGGCGCCTTAGAAGTTGAACCCGATTCAACTTCCAATTGACCATCCGGAGAGGGAACCATAGAAAACGTCAACGCACGGGGTCAGCGCCCGCGCAGACGGAAGAAAGCAATAAATGAGTTACAAAAGACAAAAACCACTTAGCTTTAAACTGGTGTCCAACGACGAACCGATCCAGCTCACACGCGAACAAAAGACTGAGAACCGAACCGAACTGGCAAAATAACCTTGAATGCGGATTAACACTATTCTTTATCGCCTCACACAGCACTACGGACTAGAAAAAAAACCTCTGTCTCGATGGAGAGCTCGAAAACGAATGATATAAAATCAATTTGATCGTCCTACAAATTTTTCCAACCCACCAATTGCAACGACTGATCACGAAAATTACTTGAAAACACATGGCCATAAAATTTTCTTCTTCTGTTGGATGCAGGATAGGCAAACAAAATCATCCTGAAAGGTTTCCTAAGCAAAAACAATTCTTTCAATAAAAATCAATTTGATCGTCCTCCCATTTTTTTCCAACCCACCAATTTCCACTACTGATCATGGAAATTTTTTGGCAACACATGGCCATAAAATTTTATTCTTCTGATGGATGCAGGTTAGACAAACAAAATCATCCTGCAAGGTTTCCTAAGCAAAAACAATTCTTTCAATAAAATCAATTTGAACGTCCTCCCAAATTTCTTCCAACCCATCAATTTCCACTACATGGAAATTTTTTGAAAACACATTGCGATACAATTTTCTTTTTCCGATGGATGCAGGATAGGCAAACAAAATCATCCTGAAAGTTTTCCTAAGCAAAATCAATTCTTTCAATACAAATCAATTTGATCGTCCTCCCTATTTTTTCCAACCCTCCAATTTCCACTACTGATCATGGAAATTTTTTGCAAACACATTACGATAAAATTTTCTTCTTCTGATGGATGCAGGATAGGCAAACAAAATCATCCTGAAAGGTTTCCTAAGCAAAAACATTTCGTTCAATAAAAATCAATTTGATCGTCCTCCCAATTTTTCCAACCCACCAATTTCCACGACTGATCATGGAAATTTCTTGAAAACACATGGCCATAAAATTTTGTTCTTCTGGTGGATGCAGGATAGGCAAACAAAATCATCCTGAAAGGCTTCCTAAGCAAAAACAATTCTTTCAATAAAATCAAATTGATCGTGTAACAATTCATGTTGTTACATGTATAAAAAAAAATAATTAACATCGGTCTTGAAACCAATCGATATTTGCGCATGCAATTTTAATACCCAAGCCCACTGTCCGTCATGTAAATAATGTTTGTAAAAAAAACCCTATCGCTGAGTAGCAAAACTATAATTAGTCCAACAGACCTTAACCGTCTATAAACATATATAAATTTAGGCGTATACCAACCCACTCACTCCAACTGATACAAGATTAATTAAAAGCGGATACAGCTTCCTAGCCAATCAAAATTCAGTATCCTAATTAGAATAAAACAATAGCTTGAACCGGAAACAATTTTGTAGCCAATCAGATCGTACATCAAACAATCCTGTACTGGGCTGAAGGCGCAGTACAGTTTGAGATTCCATTTCTCGATCAATTTGGTGGAGACCGTACTTGAGTGAAGGTGTTATTTTGAGGAATTCGAGAGGTTTATAGAAGCGCGAGTAGTAACTTTAAAACAAGCTGTGAGTTAATTAATTTTTAAATAGATCAAAGAAATTCTCTATTCGGTTTTTCAAATAGTGCTTAGAGTTTTGATGCGCGTTCGTGACTTGGATTGTGATAGTTTTGAACTAGAATTGGTCTGAATTAAGGTAAGCTTTATTATTCCAAAATTTTGTGAGTGCAACTTAGACTAAGAATACACGTTGAACAGGTCCGTTAACCCATTCAACGTGGGTGTTTGGTCTGGGGACCGGTGACACACGGGCGTAGCTGGAAGGCAAGCAGCTGGTTCTCCGCCAAATTTCATCCGGGAACGCAACCATCCCGTCGATATTCGTCCGGGAAAACACAAATCCCGCCTACCGGCCATCGCTACATCGGCCGAGCTGTGCGGCCTTCCAGTCCTTCCCGCCCTCCGTGGTCCATGCGGTCACAGTCACACCGCTAGAATCGTTCCGGATCGTCATCCTTCAAACCGTCGCATCCGTCGTTGGAACACCGTCGTGGCTGGCCAGCGATACCAAGTAAGACCGTTCCTTTTGTACTCACTAACCAGAGCTCTGGGCGGAAGACACCAACCACTGTAAATAATGTTAAACGCCAGTGTAAATATAAAAGGCTAGATTAGATGTGATAATTTTGCGATCTTTAGTTTAGTTTTAATTTTGGTTCAGAATTACGGTTTCGGATTAAATCTCTCTACAATTTTGATTTTTTGGTATTATTATTATTTGGGAAACGTTTTAGAGAACTAGTTCGGTGTAGGACAAAATCGGGGGACGACCTCGTTAAAACATCTGGAATTGTGCGTTGTAATGCTTGAGCGACGGTGCGTCTCCATTGAACAGATCGTTTGCTTCGCGTTTTTCGAGCAGTTGGCTCGCTGATTCAAGACTCGAACCTGTTTCCGATTTCGAAGCTTTTGGGTGGTTGGGAGTGAAGTCCAGTTTGGGTGAGAATTGGGATACGTTTTACCCGCCCTAATTTAAGAGTCTTTGGCCGGACACGAACTGACCAGTGGCCTCTCGAGAGAGAGTGGCGCTTAAGTGACTGGTTTAAAGTAACCATCTCCCTGAAAACTCTTTTGCTGTCCTTTCCATAGCTCTCGAAGGAAGATTGAAAGTTACATTTTGGCGCCCAACGTGGGGCCACGTTGCTTTAAATAGATTTGCATTTTACAGTTTTATGAATACTAATTTTTGAATATTGGGATAAACGGTGATTCGTGTTTGCATATATTTGATTAATAAGGTAGTATTAAATAGGTATAATAAAAATATTTTGAACTGGTGAAAATTAATAATAATAAGTTTGCGTGAAGTGTAGGAGATTATTTGAAATATTGTACCAACATGACTCCATTGAACATTGCGAATCTCTATCGTATGAACGTTACACACCTAGAAGACTACGAGATAGATTATGAATTGATTTTGCGAGGCTTGTCAGTTTCGGGGAATATACAAGATAAAGAAAGACGTCTTCGATCTTGTCTACGCGACGACGAGAAAAAGAATCGGGAATACAAAAACTATCGGTCGGTTCCCGAAGAATGCATTTTTATTGAAAAACGCTTAGAAGATATCGAAAGGAGAATAAAGACAGTTACCGACCCAGCCGCGAAGTCTAGATTATATCATTACTTCCAGCGTTTGCGTAGGTGCGTCGTTAGTAGCCCAGAAGAAGAAGAACATCGTTTCGTACTAATTGATATTGTCAGAGAAATGCTTTCCCTATATTTCAGAGAGTTTATTCAAGAAGAAGATGACGTTCACGGATGTTTACAAGATCAGAACTCAGAAACACAAAAACAGATCGCGATTCCAAATACTGATACAGCGTGCGCCTTAGGTACAGCTGAAGACACAGCGAGTGAAATTCAAAAAACGTTGGGAGCTATCCCTAAAATTAATAGTAGCCAACGCCGTGTAGTTTTTCAGAGATCACACAGAGTAGAACAGTCGAGCTCCCAAACACTAGAACCCGGGAAAAATCATAGGGGTTTCGGAGCACCCGAAGATGAAAATCAGTCAGGGTCACGGTCGCGGACTTCCCTTTCTTCAAACATTTTTGTTGATAGCGGAGTAAAAGACAAACATATTAAGCCCCCACCGCTGGTCAATCCGACAGAGTATGTTCATAGATCTGAGATAGATAATTATGTAAAAAAGTGTATAGACCACTATTTGAATACTCAGAATAGCGAAACAATGGTGCCGAGCACCATTGCCCGATTAGCGGATCGAGTAACAAATTTGGGAGTAAAGGGTATGGAAGTAGAAAACATTTCGCGAGAAATCACGAACGCCTACCCGCGTAGAGAGTCGTCAATCATGGGGCAAAGATTGACGGAACCACGAAGGTTTTCTGTCGTCCCTGGTGATCTTAGGGTACCCCAATCTATCAGTAGAAATCAATTATTTGTTGATACTTCCTTTAATCGAACGTTACCGAGACAGTCTGATTTTGAGAGCAACCATGATAATCCCTTAATCGACTTGAATTTCGATGAAACGGATAGTACATTTTTGTCACCTCGGAGACAGAATGACCATGCACGAGTGACTAGAAAATTTCCCCATCAGATTTGTAAAATAATTGGCACTTGGCCTAAGTTTAGCGGGGATAATAATTCAGTCCCCTTGGTGTCTTTTCTACGTACCATTGATATGCTATGCAAGTCATACGAAATCGGGAAAGAGGAATTAAAACCCCATGCCCATTTGTTTTTCACTGGTGACGCCTATACGTGGTACACCACATATGTTGATCGATTTACAACATGGGATGCTTTGATATATTATCTGACGATCCGCTACGACAATCCTAACCGCGACAGGTTCATTAAGGAAGAAATGCGGAATCGAAAACAAAAGGCGAATGAACTTTTTAGTGCCTTCGTAACCGACATTGAGTCTCTTTCCCAAAGGTTAATGAATCCTATGTCGGAGGTTGAGAAGTTCGAGGTAGTAGTAGAGAATATGAAGATGTCCTACAAACGTCGTTTAGCCTTGGAAGATATTCGCTCGATTGAAGATTTAGCCCAAAAATGCTATCGATTTGACGCTCTGGAACAGAATCTATTCACTCCAAAGTCAAGAGGAATAAATCCAGAGTGTAATACCCTTGAAACTGAGGAACTTGAATTAGATGATGAGGAAATAAATGCAGTAACTGCTAAACAAAATCGAAAATTCCAAAAATCCAATGAAATGAATACATCCGCGAACTCGAACGAGAATGCTAGCACCGAATCGTTTGACGTTTTATGTTGGAATTGTCACAAGAGAGGTCACTATTGGAAAGCCTGCCCCGTAGAAAAAAATATATTTTGTCACGTTTGTGGCTGGGTGGGAAAAGTGTCCTTCAATTGCCCAGGTCAGCATAATGCTAATACCGATAATACACGGGGTCAAAAAAACTTAGTAGGGAAGGATGCTTAGGGAGTCAAGCCCCTTCTGATACAGAAAGGATTCCCAATGACCAACATGTGCAAATTTTCCCCTTATTTTGCAATGTTTTTGAAATTAGTGTGAAGCCGCACAAATGCCCGCGATTAAAAGTGAAAGTCTTAGGAATAGAGGTCAAAGCTTTAGACACTGGTGCTCCAATATCCATTATCAACTCAGTAGATCTTGTCACTAAACTAGGTTTGAAAATTCATAAAATCAATCTTAAGGTTAAAACAGCTGATGGTACCCTTCACGAATGTATGGGAGGAGTTCTAATTCCCTACACATATGGTCAAATAACCCATGTAGTTCCAACCTCTGAAAGACGGAATATTATTAGCCAAATACACCGCGAGGCCCACCTCGGTTTCGTCAAAACCCTCGGAAAGGTGTGCGAGAAATATTACTGGCCAAAGATGTCAGTAGATGTAAAAAGATTCTGCTCCTCCTGTGAGGTTTGCAAAGAGTCGAAGGTTGATAATTTAAACACCACACCGCCCTGCGGTAAACGCAAAATATGCTCTCGACCATGGGAAATGATTTCCTTGGACTTCCTGGGACCATATCCACGTTCAAAGAAGGGAAATGTTTGGTGTTTAGTGGTGTCAGATTTCCATTCCAAATTCGTCATGGTCCAATGCATGAGATCGGCCACATCACAAGCAGTGTGTACGTTTCTAGAAAACATGGTTTTCTTGGTGTTTGGCGTACCGATAATATGCATATCGGACAATGCGTCAGTGTTTACATCCAAAATTTTCGAAAATTTGCTTCATGCGTACCAAGTTACGCATTGGAATCTAGCGGTATACCACCCTGGACCTAACCCTACAGAACGTGTCAACCGAGTTATTGTCACAGCGATAAGATGTTCTCTAAACCAAAAATCCTCCCACAAGGAATGGGATGACGATATTAATCGAATCGCCATGGCTATCAGCGCCACCTCAGTGCATGATAGTACCGGCTTTTCACCCTACTTTCTTAATTTCGGGAGAAACATGATTAGCAGCGGAAAAGAATATGAAGACTTATTAAACGGCGGTCACGACGATAGTTACTCACCGGTTAGGTTTAAGGAAGAACAAAGAAAACTGCTCGAAATCGTTCAAAAGAATATGAAATCCGCTTATGATAAATATTCACGAAATTTTAATTTAAGGGCTAACGCGAAAAGACAATTCGAAGAAGGAGAAACCGTATATAAAAAGAATATACATCAGTCGGCAAAAACAAAATATTTCGTAGGAAAGTTCGCGAATCGCTATACAAAAGTTAAAGTCCAGAAATGTATAGGGACCAACACATTCATATTGGAGGACCTCTCTGGAAAGAGAATTCCTGGCACCTATCATTCTTCATTCCTGAAGAAAGCCTGAACAAAACTAAACAATAATCTAGCTATGCCGGCAGGTGCTTAAAACTAAGCCTTACATTAACAAAAATACTCACATGAATAAACAAAACACAGGGAGTGGGCGTAGCGTATTGGTAAATCGATTGCCTTGTACGCAGCGCACCTGGGTTCGAGTCCCAACCCCGTACATAGGGTTAGAAATTTTTCCTAAGAGATTTTTCTAACCCGAAGAGGCGAATGACCTTAAGGTTAAAACCTCTATACTTGAAATAAAAAAAAAACAACACACATAGTGGTCATCAATTGAAAGTAGGTCGAGGGAGAAAATCGCGTCATCACCTAAAAATAAAGAAAATATTAGTCGGTGGCTTAAATTTTACACCCGATGTTTATGTCGAGAATACTCCGTCCATCGTGGTTCCTGCTCCAAAAGAAAAGGGAAAAAATAGGTTAATATCAAATAAATTTATTTTCGGAAGACAATGAAAATGTCGGACATGTAGGTTAATCATTAATATTAGGTTAGCTAGTGTTAATTAATACAGTAAATACAATCACTTCATGTAAGGCTGAAACAATACAAAACTAAAAGGGTACTTACCAAATAGAATACTCGAAAACGCAGTTAGTTAGCTTCCTGTATTCACACGCCAACGGATCCCAACGCCACCAGCATCCCAAAGCTTTGCCTCCATTGCTCTCCGCCATAGTGTTCATCATTCCGCTCTATAGGTTTTAATTGTAATTTCGAGATTCAATCCAACGTTAGTAGTTCCCATCGTGCAGTATCCTGGTTCACACGGTGTTATTATTACCTTCCATAATAATCCGCTGTTTGCGAGGGCAAAAACCTGCCTTCATAATGAAACTACGCCAAAAGCCACCACAATTGCTGGGTTTCCGTCGAAGAGTATCCGGTACAGTGAACGTTTTCCCTGAGCAAATTTTGACAGTTCGGTATAACCAGTATAATGACAATCAGCTGTTTCGAAGCACCCGTTACCACCCATTATCACTGTCGCGAATGTTCGAAAAAGCTTCTGTTAACGCCTTTCGATAGGCATCCCACTATACACAATAGCCCCAGTGATTTAAAATTCGAGTTCGGATGAGCGCGTTTAGTAATTGAGTGTTCGCGATAATCGGAAATTAGGAAATCAAAGATTTTTTTAGAATATACTTCTTTTCATAACGGTATGAAGTAATTAATTGGTAGGGAAACAGTATTTTCCATAAGAATGGGAAGTTAATTTAATAAGAGTAACTCGTTTTCCATAGATTTATGGAGTAAATCAAACAAATTAAGTAGGGGGAAATTGCCTACATTTATAATGTAGCCAAACACATTGCGATAAAGTTGTCTTCTTCCGATGGATGCAGGACAGGCAAACAAAATCATCCTGAAAGGTTTCCTAAGCAAAAACAATTCTTTCAATAAAAATCAATTTGATCGTCCTCCCAATTTTTTTCCAACCCACCAATTTCCACTACATGCAAATTTTTTGAAAACATATTGCGATAAAATTTTCTTCTTCCGATGGATGCAGCATAGGCCAACGAAATCATCCTGCAAGATTTCCTAAGCAAAAACAATTCTTTCAATAAAATCAATTTGATCGTCCTCCCAATTTTTCCAACCCACCAATTGCCACGACTGATCATGGAAATTACTTGAAAACACATGGCGATAAAATTATCTTCTTCTGATGGATGCAGGATAGGTAAACATAATCAACCAGAAAGGTTTCCGAAGCAAAAACAATTCTTTCAATAAAAATCAATTTGATCGTCCTCCCAATTTTTCCAACCCACCAATTTCCACTATTGATTATGAAAATTTCTTGAAAATACATGGCCATAAAATTTTCTTCTTCTGATGGGTGCAGGATACGCAAACAAAATCATCCTGCAAGTTTTCCTAAGCAAAAACAATTCTTTCAATAAAAATCAATTTGAACGTCCTCCCAAATTTTTTCAACCCACCAACTTCCACTACATGAAAATTTTTTGAAAACACATTGCGATAATGTTGTCTTCTTCCGATGGATGCAGGACAGGCAAACAAAATCATCCTGAAAGGTTTCCTAAGTAAAAACAATTCTTTCAATAAAAATCAATTTGATCGTCCTCCCATTTTTTTTCCAACCCATCAATTTCCACTACATGGAAATTTTTTGAAAACACATAGCGATAAAATTTTCTTCTTCCGATGGATGCAGGATAGGCCAACGAAATCATCCTGCAAGGTTTCCTAAGCAAAAACAATTCTTTCAATAAAATCAATTTGATCGTCCTCCCAATTTTTCCAACCCACCAATTGTCACGACTGATCATGGAAATTACTTGAAAACACATGGCGATAAAATTTTCTTCTTCTGATGGATGCAGGATAGGTAAACAGAATCATCCTGAAAGATTTCCTAAGCAAAAACAATTCCTTCAATAAAAATCAATTTGATCGTCCTCCCAATTTTTCCAACCCACCAATTGCCACGACTGATCATGGAAATTTCTTGAAAACACATGGCCATAAAATTTTCTTCTTCTGGTGGATGTAGCATAGGCAAACAAAATCATCCTGAAAGGCTTCCTAAGCAAAAACAATTCTTTCAATAAAATCAAATTGATCGTTCGCCCAATTTTTCCAACCCACCAATTGCCACGACTGATCATAGAAATTACTTGAAAACACATGGCGATAAAATTTTCTTCTTCTGATGGATGCAGGATAGGCAAACAAAATAATCCTGAAAGGTTTTCTAAGCAAAAACAATTCTTTCAAAATTTCCACTACCGATCATGGAAATTTTTTGAAAACACATGGCAATAAAATTTTCTTCTTCTGATGGATGCAGGATAGACAAACAAAATCATCCTGAAAGGTTTCCTAAGCAAAAACAATTCTTTCAATAAAAATCAATTTGAACGTCCTCCCTATTTTTTCCAACCCACCAATTTCCACTATTGATCATGGAAATTACTTGAAAACACATGGCGATAAAATTTTCTTCTTCTGATGGATGCAAGATAGACAAACAAAATCATCCTGCAAGGTTTTATAAGCAAAAACAATTCCTTCAAAATTTCCACTTCCGATCATGGAAATTTTTTGAAAACACATGGCCATAAAATTTTCTTCTTCTGATGGATGTAGGATAGACAAACAGAATCATCCTGCAAGGTTTCCTAAGCAAAAACAATTCTTTCAACAAAAATCAATTTGATCGTCCTCCCAATTTTTTCAAAGGCACCAATTTCCACTACATGGAATTTTTTTTAAAACACATTGCGATAAAATTTTCTTCTTCCGATGGATGCAGAATAGGCAAACGAAATAATCCTGCAAGGTTTGCTAAGCAAAAACAATTCTTTCAATAAAATCAATTTGATCGTCCTCCCAATTTTTCCAACCCACCAACTTCCACAACTGATCTTGGAAATGTCTTGAAAACACATGGCCATAAAATTTCTTTCTTCTGATGGATGCAGGATAGGCAAACAAAATCATTCTGAAAGGTTTCCTAAGCAAAAACAATTCTTTCAATAAAATCAATTAGATCGTCCTCCCAATTTTTCCAACCCACCAATTGCCACGACTGATCATGGAAATTACTTGAAAACACATGGCGATAAAATTTTATTCTCCGAATGGATGCAGGATAGCCAAACAAAATCATCCCGAAAGGTTTTCTAAGCAAAAACAATTCTTTCAATAAAAATCAGTTTGATCGTCCTCCCAATTTTTCCAACCTACACCTTTTTACTATTGATCATGAAAATTTATTGAAAACGCATGGCCATAAAATTTTCTTCTTCTTATGGATGCAGGATAGGCAAACAAAATTATCCTGAAAGGTTTCCCAAGCGAAAACAATTCTTTCAATAAAAATCAATTTGATCATCCTCCCAATTTTTTCCAACGCACCAATTTCCACTACATGAAATTTTTTTGACAACACATTGCGATAAAATTTTTTTCTTCCGATGGATGCAGGATAGGCAAACGAAATCATCCTGCAAGGTTTCTTAAGCAAAAATAATTATTTCAATAAAATCAATTTGATCGTCCTCCCAATTTTTCCAACCCACCAATTGCCACGACTGATCATGGAAATTACTTGAAAACACATTGCGATAAAATTTTCTTCTTCTGATGGATGCAGGATAGGCAAACAAAATCATCCTGAAAGGTTTCCTAAACAAAAACAATTCTTTGAATAAAAATCAATTTGATCCCAATTTTTCCAACCCACCAATTGCCACGACTGATCATGGAAGCTACTTGAAAACACATTGCGATAAAATTGAAATTTTTTTGAAAACACATGGCCATAAAATTTTCTTCTTCTGACGGATGCAGGATAGACAAACAAAATCATCCTGCAAGGTTTTCCAAGCAAAAACAATTCATTCAATAAAAATTAATTTAAACGTCCTCCCTATTTTTTCCAACCCACCAATTTCCACTATTGATCAAAGAAATTACTTGAAAACACATGGCGATAAAATTTTCTTCTTCTGAAGGATGCAAGATAGACAAACAAAATCATCCTGCAAGGTTTTCCAAGCAAAAACAATTCTTTCAATATTTCGACTACCGATCATGGAAATTTTTTGAAAACACATGGCCACAAACTTTTATTCTTCTGATGGATGTAGAATAGACAAACAGAATTATCCTGCAAGGTTTCCTAAGCAAAAACAATTCTTTCAATAAAATCAATTTGATCTTCCTCCCAATTTCTCCAACCCACCAATTGCCACGACTGATCATGAAAATTTCTTGAAAACACATGGCCATAAAATTTTCTTCTTCTGATGGATGCAGGATAGGCAAACAAAATCATACTGAAAGGTTTATTAAGCAAAAACAATTCTTTCAATAAAAATCAATTTGATCGTCCTCCCAATTTTTTACAACGCACTACATGGAAATTTTTTTAAAACACATTGCGATAAAATTTTCTTCTTCTGATGGATGCAGGATAGGCAAACAAAATCACCCTGAAAGGTTTCCTAAGCAAAAACAATTCTTTCAATAAAATTAATTATATCGTCCTCCCAATTTTTCCAACCCACCAATTGCCACGACTGATCATGGAAATTACTTGAAAACACATGGCGATAAAATTTTATTCTGCGAATGGATGCAGGATAGCCAAACATAACCATCCTGAAAGGTTTTCTAAGCAAAAACAATTCTTCCAATAAAAATCAATTTGATCGTCCTCCCAATTTTTCCAACCCACCAATTTCCACTATTGATCATGAAAATTTCTTAAAACGCATGGCCATAAAATTTTCTTCTTCTTATGGATGCAGGATAGGCAAATAAAATCATCCTGAAAGGTTTCCCAAGCAAAAACAATTCTTTCAATTAAAATCAATTTGATCGTCCTCCCAATTTTTTCCAACTTACCAATTTCCACTACATGGAAATTTTTTGACAACACATTGCGATAAAATTTTCTTCTTCCGATGGATTCAGGATAGGCAAACAAAATCATCCTGAAAGGTTTCCTAAGCAAAAACAATTATTTCAATAAAATCAATTTGATCGTCCTCCCAATTTTTCCAACCCACCAATTGCCACGACTGATCATGGAAATTACTTGAAAACACATTGCGATAAAATTTTCTTCTTCTGGTGGATGTAGGATAGGCAAACAAAATCATCCTGAAACGCTTCCTAAGCAAAAACAATTCTTTCAATAAAATCAAATTGATCGTTCGCCCAATTTTTCCAACACACCAATTTCCACGACTGATCATAGAAATTACTTGAAAACACATGGCGATAAAATTTTATTCTTCTGATGGATGCAGGATAGGCAAACAAAATAATCCTGAAAGGTTTTCTAAGCAAAAACAATTCTTTCAAAATTTCCACTACCGATCATGGAAATTTTTTGAAAACGCATGGCCATAAAATTTTCTTCTTCTGATGGATGCAGGATAGACAAACAAAATCATCCTGAAAGGTTTCCTAAGCAAAAACAATTCTTTCAATAAAAATCAATTTGAACATCCTCCCTATTTTTTACCAACCCACCAATTTCCACTATTGATCATGGTAATTAATTGAAAACACATGGCGATAAAATTTTCTTCTTCTGATGGATGCAAGATACACAAACAAAATCATCCTGCAAGGTTTTCTAAGCAAAAACAATTCCTTCAAAATTTCCACTTCCGATCATGGAAATTTTTTGAAAACACATGGCCATAAAATTTTCTTCTTCTGATGGATGTAGGTTAGACAAACAGAATCATCCTGCAAGGTTTCCTAAGCAAAAACAATTCTTTCAACAAAAATCAATTTGATCGTCCTCCCAATTTTTTCCAACGCACCAATTTCCACTACATGGAATTTTATTTAAAACACATTGCGATAAAATTTTCTTCTTCCGATGGATGCAGAATAGGCAAACGAAATAATCCTGCAAGGTTTGCTAAGCAAAAACAATTCTTTCAATAAAATCAATTTGATCGTCCTCCCAATTTTTCCAACCCACCAATTTCCACAACTGAACTTGGAAATGTCTTGAAAACACATGGCCATAAAATTTTCTACTTCTGATGGATGCGGGATAGGCAAACAAAATCATCCTGAAAGGTTTCCTAAGCAAAAACAATTCTTTCAATAAAAATCAATTTGATCGTCCTCCCAATTTTTCCAACCCACCAATTGCCACGACTGATCATGGAAATTACTTGAAAACACATGGCGATAAAATTTTATTCTTCGAATGGATGCAGGATAGCCAAACAAAATCATCCTGAAAGGTTTTCTAAGCAAAAACAATTCTTTCAATAAAAATCAATTTGATCGTCCTCCCAATTTTTCCAACCTACACCTTTCTACTATTGATCATGAAAATTTCTTGAAAACGCATGGCCATAAAATTTTCTTCTTCTTATGGATGCAGGATAGGCAAGCAAAATTATCCTGAAAGGTTTCCCAAGCGAAAACAATTCTTTCAATAAAAATCAATTTGATCATCCTCCCAATTTTTTCCAACGCACCAATTTCCACTACATGAAAATTTTTTGACAACAAATTGCGATAAAATTTTCTTCATCCGATGGATGGAGGATAGGCAAACGAAATCATCCTGCAAGGTTTCCTAAGCAAAAACAATTATTTCAATAAAATCAATTTGATCGTCCTCCCAATTTTTCCAACCCACCAATTGCCACGACTGATCATGGAAATTACTTGAAAACACATTGCGATAAAATTTTCTTGTTCTGATGGATGCAGGATAGACAAACAAAATCATCCTGAAAGGTTTCCTAAACAAAAACAAATCTTTCAATAAAAATCAATTTGATCCCAATTTTTCCAACCCACCAATTGCCACGACTGATCATGGAAGTTACTTGAAAACACATTGCGATAAAATTGAAATTTTTTTGAAAACACATGGCCATAAAAATTTTCTTCTTCTGACGGATGCAGGATAGACAAACAAAATCATCCTGCAAGGTTTCCTAAGCAAAAACAATTCTATCAATGAAAATCAATTTGAACGTCCTCCCTATTTTTTTCCAACCCACCAATTTCCACTATTGATCATCGAAATTACTTGAAAGCACATGGCGATAAAATTTTCTTCTTCTGAAGGATGCAAGATAGACAAACAAAATCATCCTGCAAGGTTTTCTAAGCAAAAACAATTCTTTCAAAATTTCCACTACCGATCATGGAAATTTTTTGAAAACACATGGCCATACAATTTTCTTCTTCTGATGGATGTAGAATAGACAAACAGAATCATCCTGCAAGGTTTCCTAAGCAAAAATAATTCTTTCAATAAAATCAATTTGATTGTCCTCCCAATTTTTGCAACACACCAATTGCCACGACTGATCATGAAAATTTCTTGAAAACACATGGCCATAAAATTTTCTTCTTCTGATGGATGCAGGATAGGCAAACAAAATCATCCTGAAAGGTTTCTTAAGCAAAAACAATTCTTTCAATTAAAATCAATTTGATCGTCCTCCCAATTTTTTACAACGCACCAATTTCCACTACATGGAAAATTTTTTTAAACACATTGCGATAAAATTTTCTTCTTCCGATGAATGCAGGATAGGCAAACGAAATAATCCTGCAAGGTTTGCTAAGCAAAAACAATTCTTTCAATAAAATCAATTTGATCGTCCTCCCAATTTTTCCAACCCACCAATTTCCACGACTGATCTTGGAAATGTCTTCAAAACACATGGCCACATGAAGAAAATTTTATCTTCTTCTGATGGATGCAGGATAGGCAAACAAAATCACCCTGAAAGGTTTCCTAAGCAAAAACAATTCTTTCAATAAAATTAATTAGATCGTCCTCCCAATTTTTCCAACCCACCAATTTCCACTATTGATCATGAAAATTTCTTGAAACGCATGGCCATAAAATTTTCTTCTTCTTATGGATGCAGGATAGGTAAACAAAATCATCCTGAAAGGTTTCCCAAGCAAAAACAATTCTTTCAATTAAAATCAATTTGATCGTCCTCCTAATTTTTTCCAACTCACCAATTTCCACTACATGGAAATTTTTTGACAACACATTGCGATAAAATTTTCTTCTTCCGATGGATGCAGGATAGGCAAACGAAATCATCCTGCAAGGTTTCCTAAGCAAAAACAATTCTTTCAATAAAATCAATTTGGTCGTCCTCCCAATTTTTCCAACCAACCAATTGTCACGACTGATCATGGAAATTAATTGAAAACACATGGCGATTAAATTTTCTTCTTCTGATGGATGCAGGATAGGTAAACAGAATCATCCTGCAAGGTTTCCTAAGCAAAAACAATTCTTTCAATAAAAATCAATTTGTTCGTCCTCCCAATTTTTCCAACCCACCAATTTCCACTACATGGAAATTTTTTGAAAACACATGGCGATAAAATTTTCTTCTTCCGATGGATGCAGGATAGGCAAACGAAATCATCCTGCAAGGTTTCCTAAGCAAAAACAATTCTTTCAATAAAAATCAATTTGCTCGTCCTCCCAATTTTTCCAACCCACCAATTTCCACTACATGGAAACTTTTTGAAAACACATAGCGATAAAATTTTCTTCTTCCGATGGATGCAGGATAGACAAACGAAATCATCCTGCCAGGTTTCCTAAGCAAAAACAATTCTTTCAATAAAATCAATTTGATCGTCCTCTCAATTTTTCCAACCCACCAATTGTCACGACTGATCATGGAAATTACTTGAAAACACATGGCGATAAAATTTTCTTCTTCTGATGGATGCAGGATAGGTAAACAGAATCATCCTGAAAGATTTCCTAAGTAAAAACAATTCTTTCAATAAAAATCAGTTTGATCGTCCTCCCAATTTTTCCAACCCACCAATTTCCACTATTGATTATGAAAATTTCTTGAAAACACATGGCCATAAAATTTTCTTCTTCTGATGGATGCAGGATAGGCAAACAAAATCATCCTGCAAGTTTTCCTAAGCAAAAACAATTCTTTCAATAAAAATCAATTTGAACGTTCTCCCAATTTTTTTTCCAACCCACCAATTTCCACTACTGATCATGGAAATTACTTGAAAACACATGGCGATAAATTTTCTTCAATCATCCTGCAAGGTTTCCTAAGCAAAAACAATTCTTTAAATAAAAATCAATTTGATGGTCCTCGCAAATTTGTTCCACCACACCACCCTTTCACGTGAACACAATTTTGAGATTTTGAAATAAAAAGTGGGCTCGCTAGCGCCTCTTTGAGGGTGATATCCAATTTATTCATTACATCAATAAACAATCCTTGTCCTCAGAAAACGTCATTTTTCCTAAATTAATAAACCTTACCTAACATGAATTGGAAGTTTAAGTCTTCCTAGCGCCGCCTGATGGGCGAATTGTGTAATTATCTATTCGCTGTCGGGTAGCACTCGATTTGCTGATGAATATTGCCGAAGACACCACACTTCTAAATTACGAGATTCAGAAATTGAAAAATAATACATTCTCACTAGTGCCGCCAGGTCTATCTATATCAATTAGTTTTGTCCATAATCGCGTAGCTCTTAACCTTCTCTAAAATTTTTCCGAGAACTCCATCTCCTCTAAGTTATTAGACGTTTGTGATATATTTTATTCCACGTTGTGCTGAAAGCTGGTACGATCACGTTAAATTTGTTCAATGATAGTCGCGTTTACGAGAAGTTCGTTTTATTTACTCTATTGTATAGCACCTCTGGCGCTGCAGTTATCAATTAAACGAGATTGGATGTGAGAAGCAGAGTTAGCTTCCCGCGTATAGTGTTTGTTTATTTGTAGTATTTTTCGTGGTTTAACTATAATTAGTGTATCTAGTCATTGTGCTTTTTGTTGATAAACTACGTGTCTACAGTTTAAGCATGAAAGATTTGTGAATCGTACATTTTCCGTTTGCCGTAGTGCATTTGTTTTGTTTCGCCGATTGCTGCTGTTTGTTTTTGCCTGCCCCAGTTGCTTATCATAGCGACAGCACCGCAGCGATATGGAGAAGAAGAAATGTAGAGAGTGCAAACGTGATATCTGCGACCTTGAACCTATCTGCTGTGGTTTTTGTGAGTCGTATTTTCACATTAGCCAGCAATGCTGTGGTGTTAACGCTCGTCTTTTGAAGGAAGCACTTGTAGCTGGAAAGGCACTGTTTATTTGCCCCCCCCCCCCATGTAGGACTGAGTTGAACGGCCGTTCAATTCGGTCTTATATTGCCGACATCAATAACGATCAACCGCCGCTAGCTGATTTGCCTGGGCAAGTGCAGCAACTTTTTTATGTTGTCGCTGATTTGAGCAGGAAAATTGATGATTTTGCTGGTAAGTCACAACCGATACAAACTATCTTAGGGTCGCCTGCTTGGCCCCGACTGGGTGTAAAACGCCGCCGGGAAGACCGCAGGCCAGATATTGTGACATCTGCTGCTAGTGGAACTAAGCCAATTGATTTAAGCGATTTGTTAGTGCCGTCTATCGTGCAAGCTGCTTCACCGGAAAAGTTCTGGTTGTATCTGTCCGGTTTAAACCCGCTAATTACCGACAGTGATATACAGCAGCTGGTATCACGTTGCCTAAACTCGTCGGACCCTGCTGTCGTTGTTCGCTTGGTTCCCAAAGGAAAAGATATCACCAACTTGACATTTGTGTCCTACCAAATCGGGGTTGATCCCGGGTTGAAGGATTTAGCATTGGATCCTGCGTCATGGCCGGCTGGAATGAGGTTCCGTGAATTCATTATGCTGCCAAAAAACTGATTCCCTCGACTGGGTTAGCTGTTCCCTGCCTAGTTACTTCCACCGTCCCCGGACAATGCGCACCAAGCGCGGTTGGTGCAAACAACACGATACGAGTGTATTATCAAAATACGAGAGGATTAGGAACGAAGGTCGACGATGTATATTTGGCTGTTATGGATGGAAATTATGACGTTTATGTTCTAACTGAAACCTGGTTGAATGATAAGATTAACTCGGTGCAGCTATTTGGCGATTCATTCACTGTGTACCGAGTTGATCGCAATACCACTAACAGTACCCGCTCGCGTGGTGGTGGGGTTCTTGTGGCTAATTCGAACATACTCGTCTCTTGTCGGATTGCGGAAGGAAGATTCGCTTCCATTGAGAGTGTCTGGGTGAAACTTAGCAGAGCATCTAGAAACTGTTTCATTGGAGCTGCCTACATACCTCCGGAAAAGCAACATGACTGTAATATTGTACAGTTTCATCTTGATGCCGTGGAATACGTCTGTTCTATCGCAGATTCTAATGACGAATTGTTCCTGTTTGGAGATTTCAACCAACCCGGGCTCATTTGGACTCCATCTGGTCACGATTTTGCATTCCCCGACCCGACTGCTTCGACCACCACTCCTGCGAGTCGTCTCTAATTGATGGAATAGCCTTTCATGGACTGAAACAGATTAGTCTAATTTCCAATCATCAGTCCCGCTTTTTGGATCTAGTTTTTGTCAGTGAAAGTGCAGTACGTGAATGTTCTGTTGTGGAGGCGCCCGAAATTTTAGTACCCCTTGACAATCACCATCCTGCTTTGGAAGTTTTGCTGAAGTTCCGCCGAAGTCTTCGTTACGAGGACGAACCGACTCTTGATAAATTCAATTTTCGCAAGACAGATTATTCCACTCTTCGACGCTCTCTAATGCGGATCAACTGGAATGAGTTGCAACATTTTGCAAATGTCGACGATACTGTAACTCACTACAACTGTTTACTTCTGGAATGTGTTGCAGCTTCAGTCCCGAAATATCAACCTGCCAAGAAACCACCTTGGTCCAATGGAACTCTACGCAGACTAAAACGCTTGCGTAGTAAAGCACTTCGTGCTTTTACTAATCGACAATGTACTTTATCGAAGCGATTTTTTTTTGCTCGCTAGTAACGATTACCGCAGTTATAACAAGTTTCTCTATAGACGTTACGTAAATCGCATACAACTGAACTTACGTCGGAACCCCAAGGGATTCTGGTCGTTTGTTAACATTAAGAGGAAGGAAACTGGTCTCCCATCTGAAATGTTTCTCGACAACGATGCAGCTTTCTCTGCTGAAGATAAGTGCAGCTGTTTTGCACGGCACTTTTCGAGCGTCTTCTCTTAAGATTCGGCATCGCCTGAGGTGATTGACAACGCTGCTCGAGACGTCCCTTCTGACATTTTCAGCATGGATGTTTTCTTCATCGACGATGAAATGGTTCGTTCGGCTATCCAGAAGACAAAAGCGTCCTTTGATCCCGGTCCGAGTATTATGCCTGCAGCTGTATTAAAAAAATGCTCGGACATCTTGGCTACACCACTCGCGCAACTTTTCAATATGTCGCTTCAGCAGCAAACGTTTCCAGTGCACTGGAAATGTTCGACACTAATCCCTGTTTTCAAAAAAGGCGACAAGCGTAACGTTGAAAATTACCGTGGAATTACTTCGCTTGGAGTTGAATCAAAACTGATTGAGTCACTGGTTAACGAAACACTATTTGCTTCCTGCAGACACTATATTAGCACCTGTCAGCATGGTTTCTATCCTGGCCGTTCGGTGGAAACCAATCTAGTGAGCTTTACGTCATTTTGTATGGATAATTTGTGCAAAAAACTTCAAGTGGATGCGATATATACTGATTTGAAATCCGCCTTTGACAAAGTGAATCACGATATCCTGATTGCCAAACTGAATAAACTTGGCTGCACGACTAGGTTTTGTGAGTGGCTTCGATCGTATCTCGTTCATCGTCAAGTTACTGTTAATATTGGCACTGCTCAGTCTGATTGCTTTTCAAACAGCTCTGGAGTTCCTCGAGGTAGTACACTCGGACCGCTGCTATTTTCGCTGTTTATTAATGACGTGGCTGGTATTTTAAATCCTGGCGGCAAACTATTTTTTGCTAACGATGTTAAACTATATTACGTAATTCGTGATCAGTCCGACTGCCTGGTACTGCAAACCGTTCTGGATACTCTTAACGACTGGTGTGTGCGGAATATGATGGTTTTGTGCATTCCCAAATGCAGTGTCATCAGCTTTCATCGCACTAGGAACACCTTTCCTTTTGATTATAATATTGCTGGAAATCAA
>NC_080671.1:261835470-261924470 GCF_030247195.1 Topomyia yanbarensis | reverse complement strand
ATACGAATCAACGTAGTAGGAATCAGCGTAGTAGGAGATCCGACTGTATCAAAATGCAGTATGTAGACAACCTTATGGAGAACTTTTTTATCATTCGTGGAATTATAAAAAATAAAAAATATAAAAAATTTCCAATATGGAAATTGTAAAAAAATCGATAAAAAATTAGTTGCGCAATTCAGAAAAAAAAATTATTCCTCGAAGAGCCTAAAATTAACCAAGTAAGTACATATTTTTCTGTCTGTACTGCTACCGCCAGTTGCTGGACGTAGTCCTGGTAGTGCAATCTTCCTGACCAATATAACTACTGAAGCATTTTCTGTTGATTTGAAAGTGATCGATTTGGATTTCAGATCCTTTGTCAGGTGATCTGTAGGGAGCCATGTGGGTATTTTTTTGGACATATCCGGGATTCGGCACATTAGAAGTTGAAAATATGAGCCGGAACAATGTAAAATTGCGTGACAGATTTGTGTATTCCAACGTTGCAATATTCAAACAAATCCATTCAGTCAATCCTTTAGAGGTAGTCAGCGAGAATGGTTTTATGGTAGCTCAAACCAAGCATATCATTTACAATACACGATCGTATCTTTTTTACATTTCTTATAAAAGAAATGTTAGAATTCGCTCAAACTTTCAAGATTTTTTCCGAGGCCCGGAGGGCCGAGTCTTATATACCAATCGACTCAGCTCGACGATTTGGGAAAATGTGTGTGTTTGTGTGTGTGTGTGTGTGTCTGTGTGTGTATGTGTGTGTATATATATGTGTGTGTGTCTGTGTGTGTATGTAACGAACAAATTCTCATTCGTATTTCTCAGCAATGGCTTAACCGATCTTATCCAAACCAATTTTAAATGAAAGAACTAAAAAATAGTAAGAACGCTATTAATTTGTTTTGATTCTGATGTTTAGTTTCCAAGATATGAATGTTTGAATGCGTAAAAATGGCGTTTTTTGCAGTTTTTTTGAATTATCTGCCGAAATTGACAATATATATTTTTTTTAGACAGCTTATTATGTTTTTAGACAGCTTTAACGAATACCTTTCGAACAAGCTATAGATTGTTGAAATCGGACTTTTATCAAAAGAGATATTTAACATTAAATGCGGACGAAAGATTTTTATCATTTCCCATTGCCAGATATATGACCAAAAACATGTAATCTATTTTTAACGCCAAAACGGCTTATTTTAGGTCAATAGTATTTTCAAAGAATTTAATGGAGGCAATATGCCCTTTCTTTTGGTATTGTGCTTTTGCTGATTAATCCCCCTATGAGTGAGATATTTTCACAAATTTTCTTGGAAGTGATTATATCGAAATGATGCTTTCAGCAAATTTGTAGCTCTTACTTTTGCGAATAACTTTACTGCAGGCTTCAAATATCTATTTTGAATACTTTAAAAGTTATGGCTTGTTGTTTGTGGATTACTCTTTGTCGCCTAATAATTGCTCAATATAGTAATAATCCATTGAAATAAGCCAAACATCATTTCGATAAAACGAATTTTGTATTTCATTTTTCTATCTACAACCGCTAGAAATAATCACCGAACACTTCCAAGTTGTCTGGAAGGAACTTGATAACTTATCAGTGCAAAAATGTTCATTTGTGCGAACCTTATGACTGCAATTTTTCTAACTTATGACCATCGGATCGATCTGAAACATATCGGAAAATGAAAAGCGAAATAAATAACTCCATGCAACGGGGTAGCCAAGAGAAGGTTTTGGGGTTTAACACCATACGCCATTGACTTTTTTGGACTTTGGTACATTTTTGCCTTTCTCATATAGAAAGGTTATGAATCACTCTAAAAATCGTCAATCATACCGGCCGGGAGGGAGTATGCAGTGAGGGGTCGCTACTTTAAAATTAAAACTAGTTTAAAATTTCTTAACAAGTTGAAAATTTTCGGCAGGACCTGGACCTCCCGGATCTTTCTCTATGATCCGCCGCTGGTTTCAAGCGATGTTTCATTATCACATAGTATTTCAAGATCGTGGCTGTCGATCCATTGTATGTATGTGCAAATCGTACTGATCATGTAATATTCATTTCCACCATTGTATTGAACATAACCAGCCATGGAATCGTAGTCTGGACAAATGAGACAAGCACAATCGCACCACTAGGTGGATTAAAACAGGTTTTTATTTTGGGAATGCGTCGAGTTGAGACGAAAACGTAATATGATTAATAACGAGGATAACACTTTCCGAATGTAGAGAGAAGTTTATGAAAAACGACGATTTCCATTCGACTCTAGCAGGTACTGATCGATTTTGATGAGCATTTGATTTTTGTTGCATGACCAATTATATGTATAGGTCAAATGTTTAAAAATAATAATTTAAGGTCAAGATAGCATCATTTTGAAACCGCCAATTTCGGAGGTTTAGTATCTTCGATGAGTTTTACAAACGTTAAACAGCGCATCATTTGATAAAATAATTTTGGCGGTATATCGTCCAAGAAGTATTTATGGTGAATTTTCTCAGGTTAATATTCATGACTACAATAAAGTCTCAACAAATTCGCTAAAGACACGAACTCTGTTACTATTTTCTGAAAAATTTATTCTGCATAATTTTAAAACTTCAAAAATGACGGTTTCGGAATTATGCCGTTTGGACAGTAAGATCGATTTTCACCAAACCCCCACCAAACCCCCACCAAACCGAATTTTTGGCTACACCGCTGACTTCAAGTAAGTAGAAACAAAGTCGTTCTACACTCGTTCACAAGAAACTTCTTCGAATGCTGAGTATCTATTATAATACATTGAAACCCCGATTTTATCAGCCAAATACGAACATATGTTTGATGGGCCTTAGCAGACGAACAAGACTGAATTCGAGTAAATCCTTTCTTGAGCATGTTTTCCTTATCATGAAGATGGTAATATGCAAAAATAAAAAGTTCATCATAATCAGAAATAGTTATCAGACTACATCAAGAGACGGGAAGAATATTTTAACAGCTTCAGTTTAAGAAAAAAATGCCCGATTTAGTCAATGTCCCCATTTTGTCAGCCTAAAATACACCATGAGACTGATAAAAATGGGTGTTTATTGTATGTATTATTCACTGTGTTTTACATTAATCGGTACATTTCATTTTTGGGGATTTTTTTGTTGCATCGAACTACAACAATTTTTAGGTAGTTTTCAAGGGGTTGTTTTGTAGACTTCTTCCAAAATTGGGCGAACCTATTCCAATTCGTATATCAATTTATTGGTATACTTAAGGATTTATATGTTGCAGATAGAGAAAATACTGAAATTTTCAGCTTTTTTCCTACACAATATTACGAAAGCTTATTAAACATTTTTTTCCTAATAAGCTTGCGAAAATTATAAACTATTTGAATTTTTTTAATAGTTTAATTTTTTATTTAACCGTGATTTTTTAATAAATAGTGACCATCGCTTCACAACGTAGTCTATTTTGCATGGCTTGCGGTGAGCACGATCTCTCGAATTGCTGAACTAAAAATTATGGAATAGAAATTAATTTTTAGTATTCTTTACAGATTTATCTCGCCGCGCAGATAGCTCTGAATTAGACCCGCTGGTGCCCTAAGACGATTTCGCTAGATTTTCAGAGCACTAGAACTCAGACTAGCATTAGAAAAACTTCAAAATATGTATGATTTGCATCACCGAGCAGAAAAATCATTAAAAATAGGGGATTTTGGGGCCAAAATGACCCAGTACCCCACTTTCCCGTATTTTTCTAGAAACAAATGTATCTCCTTTCAAATACTAAGATTATTTCCTTCCAAAAGAGGTATAAATTGTAATTTTCTGATTGCTACTTCAAAAGTTATTGCATTTAATGTATTTTTCCTCCATATTTTCCCATAGCACCAATTTCAAAAAATTTCAAGCGAAGTGGGCGGGGGTCTAAAATTGTCCAAATGATGTGAAATTTGGCATCTGAGCTTACTTTGACATTTGTCACAATATGAGAGGGGGGGCCTTCGAGAATTCAAAAAAAAATTTTTTTTTGCAATGCCCTACTGTGCACCCAGTGCATTAACGCAAGTGACGGAAGGTTATCGAAAAGATTCGTGAAAAAGAAAATTCCAGTAATGATGATGATTTTCCCAATTTGTTCTTTGGTATTAGGATTAGCGATAATAATTCAAATCAAGGATACTACTACCTTTAGAAAAAGTCGATGTCGAAGTAAAATTTGGAACTATGCACGCATGCACTTCAGAGATAGCGTGATATCAGGAGCTGCGATTTCATTTCAGCGCTTTTTTTGTGAAAAGGGCGATACTTACAAATATAAACATAAGGCTTTTTTCATACATGCGAATGAGGGCTTTGAAACGCAACAAATTAACCTAAAAATTTGGATTCTACGATATTGCTTTCTTAAACTACAGCAAAAAATACAAGGGCGAAACTCGTATTTTTTTAGGATTATCAAGCTGATACCAGCTGTAAATTTTAACAATGATCGCTATCGAAAAAACCCGGACGAAATCGGTGGTGCAGAACGGTAGTTATTGTAAAAAAACCTGTTTTAATCCACCTAGCGGTGCAATTGTGCCTTTCTCATTTCTCTAAACTATGGCACGGAGGCTTTTTATGTTCAACATAATCGTGGAAATGTCCATTACATTCTTAGTACACTTTGCACTTATACACAATGGCATGCCAGCCACGAACTTGATGAGCTACGTGTCGACGGTGAAACACTTGAAACAAAAAAATATCATACTCCATTAGCCTAATCAGCATTAGATCAATGTTATCTGCTTGCTAACTCATTTTGTCATGCGGGGGTGGGTATGTGAAGAGGGTGAAAGTCCCATGAACGAACGACTCCCCAGCTTAAATTGGTATGCTTTGTGATATAGTGGTGGTTTAAAGATGATGGGGTTGAAAGGGAGGGGTATGAGGGCTGGATGGGGTGGTGGTCTGAGGGGTGATTTAGGGAGATTTTTAAAGGAGGGGCGCGAACAGTAGAGGGGGGGGGGGTGTAACCCCTCTCCGTAAACCATCAACTACGCCCCTGTTAAAATCCAGACACCCTAAACGAGTCGAAAAAAAAATTAAATTATTATTAGGTTGGGATTAGGTTGACGTTTTTCAGAGTGATTGCATAACCTTTCTATATGAGAAAGGCAAAAATGTGCCAAAATCCAAAAAAGTGAATCGTAGTCAAATTGTTTTTTCGAGTTTGCATCAAATCTCGACGTTTCATGCACCTTGAACACATTTAGCATCAAAAATAAAAATTCTATTTTTAATTTTTCCTATAGTTTATATGAGAAATTTCTGTGTGGCCGCACTCTGAAACCCGTAATTCCGGAACCAGAATTCCGATCGATCCAAAATTCAATAGCAGCCGATGGGAAGGTTGCACCTTTCAAGTTTGGGCAAATCGGTCCAGCCATCTCCGAGAAAAATGAGTGACATTATTTGACACATACGCACATACATACACACACATACACACACACATACACACACATACACACACACATACATACACACAAATACAGACTTTTTCCGATCTCGACGAACTGAGTCAAATGGAATATGACACTCGGCCCTCCGGGCCGGGATTAGGTTGACGTTTTTCAGAGTGATTGCATAACCTATCTATATGAGAAAGGCAAAACGTTAGGGCGATACTTCAATGCTGATAGGTGGGACCGAAAAGAATCGCCAAAGGCGCGATACTATCATTTTGTCAATTTCAATAGCAAAAAAAATTTAATTTAATAATTTAATAATTTCAAATACTTTATGAAGTTTCGATCACTTAATCATGCAATCTAGGATGTAAAAACGCTTTTAATCCACCTAACAGTGTGATGAGACATTTCTTATAACTCATATCACTCTCTTCGGATATTATATCGTTTGAGAACATTTAGAACATGATGCTTCGCGATGTTTTTGATAACACATACTACATGGGATAGTGGCAGGACTCAGAGAATCGCTCAAATCAGCATAGGACAATATCAGTGCTAGAAATCTCAAACCAAATCAATGGGAAAGCGAAAAAGTGGCCCATAAAATAGACATACAAACGAATTATTGCTAATGCTCTGTTAATAAAATATCTAAATTCCTCAATTGTGGTGGGAAAACTGAATTTTCCTAAAGGGGTTATAAATTGTACTGAGCCAAAAAAATTGAATTTTTTTTTTAATCGATTTGAAGTTTATACTTTACTCAAATTTCCAACGCGACTGAGAACTAAGAAATCAACGCTTTTTTCTTGAAAAGGGCGATACTAGCAGTGACACCATTCAAAGAGAATAGACAGAGAATATTTCCAGACTTGGTTTTATTTCCTATTTAAGAACTATTGTGTTTTTTACATCCTAGATTGCATGATTCAGTGATCGAAATCCAAAACTTCATAAAGTATTTGAAATTATTAAATTAAAATTTGTTTTTGCTATTGAAATTGACAAAATGATAGTATCGCCCCTTTGGCGATTGTTTACTTTTTCGGTCCCACCTATCAGCATTGAAGTATCGCCCTTACGTTTTTTTACAATAACTACCGTTTTACACCACCGATTTCGTCCGGGTTTTTTCAATAGCGATCATTGTTACTATTTACAGCTGGTATCAGCTTGATAATCCTAAAAAATACGAAAAAAACAGTTTCGCCTCTAAACTGCTAGCAAAAAAAGTATCGCCCTGTTTGTTTGCATGGAGCGTGGAGGGCGAAACTTTAAATAAACAAACAAAAATACAGTTTCGCCCGTTGTATTTTTTGCTGTAGTTTAAGAAAGCAATATCGTAGAATCCAAATTTTAAGGTTAATTTGTTGCGTTTCAAAGCCCTCATTCGCATGTATGAAAATAGCCTTATGTTTACATTTGTAAGTATCGCCCTTTTCACAAAAAAAGCGTTGAAATGAAATCGCAGCTCCTGATATCACGCTATCTCTGAAGTGCATGCGCGCATAGTTTAAATTTTACTTCGACATCAACTTTTTCTAAAGGTGACTTCCCAGTAGTATCCTTGATTTGAATTATTATCGCTAATCCTAATGCCAAAGAACAAATAAAAACCTCTCGAAAACGAACCGTTTGGGAAAATAATCATCATTACTGGAATTTTCATTTTCACGAAACATTTCGATAACGTTCCGTCACTTACGTTAATGCACTGGGTGCCCAGTGCTCTGAAAATCTAGTGAAATCGCTATCGCTAGATCGACCAGCGGGTCTAATTTAGCTATCTGCGCGGCGAGTTAAATCTGTAAAGAATACTAAAAATTAATTTCTATTCCATAATTTCCAGTTCAGCAATTCGAGAGATCGTGCTCACCGAAAGCCATGAAAAATAGACTACGTTGTGAAGCGATGGTCACTATTTATTAAAAAAATCACAGTTAAATAAAAAATTAAAATATTAAAAAATTTCAAATAGTTTATAATTTTCACAAACTTATTAGGAAAAATTGTTTAATAAGCTTTCGTAATATTGTGTAGGAAAACAGCTGAAAATCTCAGTATTTTCTCTATCTGCAACACATAAACCCTTAAGTATACCAATTAATTGGTATACGAAATGGAATAAGTTCACCAAATTTTGGAAGAAGTCTATAAAATAACCCCTTGAAAGCTACCTAAAAATTGTTGTAGTTCGATGCAATAAAAAAATCCCCAAAAATGAAATGTACCGATTAATGTGAAACACAGTGAATAATACATACAACAAAAGACCTATTTTTATCAGTCTAGTGGTGTATTTTAGGCTGACAAAATGGGGACATTGCCTAAATCGGGCAATTTTTTTTTCTTTATAAAAAACTGAAGCTGTTAAAATATTCTTCCCGTCCCTTGATGTAGTCTGATAACTATTTCTGATTATGATGAACTTTTTATTTTTGCATATTTCCATCTTCATGATAAGGAAAACATGCTCAAGAAAAGATTTACTCGAATTCAGTCTTGTTCGTCTGCTAGAGCCCAGCAAACATATGTTCATATTTGGCTGATAAAATTGGGGTTTCAATGTATTATAATAGACAATCAGCATTCAAAGTAGTTGCTTGTGAACGAGTGTAGAACGACTTTGTTTTTACTTACTTGAAGTCAGCGGCGTAGCAAGAAATTCGGTTTGGTGGGGGTTAGGTGAAAATCGATCTTACAGTCCAAACGGCATAATCCCGAAACCGTCATTTTTGAAGTTTTAAAATTATGCAGAATTGATTTTTCAGAAAATAGTAACAGAGTTCGTGTCGTTAGCGAATTTGTTGAGACTTTATTGTAGTCATGAATATTAACCTGAGAAAATTCACCATAAATACTTCTTGAACGATATACCGTCAAAATTATTTTATCAAATGATGCGCTGTTTAACGTTTGTAAAACTCATCGAAGATACTAAACCTCCGAAATTGGCGGTTTCAAAATGATGCTATCTTGACCTTAAATTACTGTTTTTAAACATTTTACCTATACATATAATTGTATAGGTAATAATACAACAAAAATCGATCAGAACCTGCTAGAGTCGAATGGAAATCGTCATTTGTCATAAATTTCTCTCTACATTCGGAAAGTGTTATTTTCGTTATTAATCATATTACGTTTTCGTCTCAACTCGACGCATTCCCAAAATAAAAACCTGTTTTAATCCACCAATTGTGCTTTTCTCATTTGTCCAGACTACGATTCCATGGCTGGTGATGTTCAATACAATGGTGGAAATGAATACTACATGTTCAGTACGATTTGCACATACATACAATGAATCGACAGCCACGATCTTGAGATACTATGTGATAATGAAACATCGTTTGAAACCAGCGGCGGATCATGGAGAAAGATCCGGGAGGTCCAGGTCCTGCCGAAAATTTTCAACTTGTTAAGAAATTTTAAACTAGTTTTAATTTTAAAGTAGCAACCCCTCACTGCATACACCCTCAGGGCCGGTATGATTGACGATTTTTAGAGTGATTGCATAACCTTTCTATATGAGAAAGGCAAAAATGTACCAAAGTCCAAAAACATCAATTTTTGTCAAACATTATTTTTTTCGAGTTAACATCAAATCTCAATGTTTCATGCATTTTAAAGTCATTTGGCTGTATGGTGCTTAACCCCAAAACCTTCTCTTGGCTACGCCGTTGCTTGGAGTTATTTATTTCGCTTTTCATTTTCCGATATGTTTCAGATCGATCCGATGGTCATAAGTTAGAAAAATTGCAGTCATAAGGTTCGCACAAATGAACATTTTTGCACTGATAAGTTATCAAGTTCCTTCCAGACAACTTGAAGTGTTCGGTGATTATTTCTAGCGGTTGTAGATAGAAAAATGAAATACAAAATTCGTTTTATCGAAATAATGTTTGGCTTATTTCAATGGATTATTACTATATTGAACAATAAACAGGTGACAAAGAGTAATCCACAAACAACAAGCATTAGCTTTAAAAGTATTCAAAATAGATATTTGAAGTCTTCAGTAAAGTTATTCGAAAAAGTAAGAGCTACAAATTTGCTGAATGCATCATTTCGATATAATCACTTCCAAGAAAATTTGTGAAAATATCTCACTCATAGGGGGATTAATCAGCAAAAGTACAATACCAAAAGAAAGGGCATATTGCCTCCATTAAATTCTATGAAGATACTATAGACCTAGAATAAGCAGTTTTGGCGTTAAAAATAGATTACATGTTTTTGGTCATATTTCTGGCAATGGGAAATGATAAAAATCTTTTGTCAGCGTTTAATGTTAAATATCTCTTTTGATAAAAGTCCGATTTCAACAATCTATAGCTGTTCGAAAGGTATTCGTAAAAGCTGTCTAAAAACATATAAATTGTTAATCTATGTTGTCAATTTCGGCAGATAATTCAAAAAAACTGCAAAAAACGCCATTTTTACGCATTCAAACATTCATATCTTGGAAACTAAACATCAGAATCAAAAACAAATTAATAGCGTTCATACTGTTTTTTAGTTCTTTCATTTAAAATTAGATTGGATAAGATCGGTTCAGCCATTGCTGAGAAACACGAATGAGAATTTGTCCGTTACATACACACACACAGACACACACACAGACATTGTCCCAAATCGTCGAGCTGAGTCGATTGGTATATAAGACTCGGACCTCCGGGCCTCGGAAAAAATCTTGAAAGTTTGAGCGAATTCTATACATTTCTTTTATAAGAAATGTAAAAACGTTTTTAATCCACCTAACAGTGTGATGAGACATTTCTTATAACTCTTATCACTCTCTTTGGATATTATATCGTTTGAGAACATTTAGAACATGATGCTTCGCGATGTTTTTGATAACACATACTAGGGTTCGTCGTGGTTGCGGTAATTACCGCAACCGCGCGGTATTTACCGCACCCGCACCGCAAAAACTGCGGTGCGGTGAGACCCTTTTTCCCGCGGATGCGGTGCGGGAAATGAGCTTCTACCGCGCGGTATTACCGCAACCGCGCTTCAAAAAATAATTGTCTGCAGTCTGCATTAAAAAGTGAATTAAAACTATGACTTTTACCATTTGAGAAGGACGCAACTAGATTTATTTTCTGAACGAATGCTTATCAATGTCATTATTAGGAAAATTCTTCTGTCAGAACGTTCGAGTCTTACTTATTACCCTACAATAGAGAAACATAATAAACATTTAATTGCTCTAATTTCCATAGACTTGACAATGATTTGAGAAGAAATTCGAATATAATCTGTATTCGACCTATCGCAATTTGATTTTTTACATTTTGGTTATTCTATTATGATAAAATATACTATTACTAAGAAATAAAATCTATAAGCTGTGTCCAATATAATTTGGCACCATTATTTTTACGACATATTTTGAAAACTATTTATTTAATACTTCAAACTAAAAATTTACAAACGAGCCTTTTCAAATACATAAAACGCACAATCCAATCATTGAAATTGTGCTGTCAAATCCAATTAAAAATGCACCATTTCTCTCGATTTCTCTTAGAAATCGCGGAATTATGAATCGTTTTCGATGACATTTTCTCAACTGTGAATTTTGATTAATTTGGAGAACTTAAAGATGAACTAATCATACTTAGATTTAAAAACAACCCACAGAATGTAATTATCATCATCAAACCAAACGAATTTGGAGGATTTTTTTTCGCGTGCATCCATTGTTCATCTAACTGGGAATTTTTTCTACCAAATTAATATTTTTCAGTTAGGAGTATTTTGTAAATTTTTGAAAGTAGAGCTTTCGTAGTTAGTGTAGGGCATTGCGATTTTTTTTGTGTTTCTCAAAGCCTCCCCTCATACTGTGAAAAGTGTAAAAATTAGCCCAGATGCCAAATTTTGAATAGTTTGGACAGTTTTTGCCTTAATTGAAAATTTATCTTGAAATCTCAGCGTAGGGGTTAGGTATTTTTACATAGAATGTGTATGCAAAGTTTGAATGAAACCGCTTAAGTAATTTTTGAATAGCAGGTACCACCGCAAACCATGTTTTTCCAGAGACGTTCTACAAAAAGCTTCGTCACCGAGTCGTTTGTCGACTGCATGGATTACAGCATGTTATTGAAATGATACACTATAATGTACAAAACTTTTTATCAATTCGCTTAACTCCAAGTTTAAAAAAATCGCAAAAAAGTATTTTTTGCGCCAAAACCCTTACCACTCCCCCCCTTAATAAAACTTTCACGTTGAATTTTTTCATAAATATTACATTCAGAGGAGTCCGTAAAGGTAAATTTGGTGTAAATAAGAATAACATTTTATTATATATGGTTATACAAAATAAATGAATAATTTTTAAAAATACATGATTTTTACCGCATTTACCGCATTACCGCGCGGTGCGGTGCGGTAAATGCAATGCGGTTGCGGTATGCGGTGCGGTTTTATTATTTTTTTGCGGTTGCGGTGCGGACTATCCATTTACCGCCCACATCCGCACCGCGACGAACCCTAACACATACTACATGGGATAGTGGCAGGACTCAGAGAATCGCTCAAATCAGCATAGGACAACATCAGTGCTAGAAATCTCAACCAAATCAATGGGAAAGCGAAAAATGGCCCATAAAATAGACATACCAACGAATTATTGTTGATGCTCTGTTAATAAAATATCTATATTGTGGTGGGAAAACTGAATTTTCCTAAAGGGGTTATATATTGTACTGAGCCAAAAAAATTGATTTTTTTTAATCGATTTGAAGTTTAAACTTTACTCAAATTTCCAACGCGACTGAGAACTAAGAAATCAACGCTTTTTCTTGAAAAGGGCGATACTAACTGTGATACCATTCAAAGAAAATCAACAGTGAATATTTCCAGACTTGGTTTTATTTCCTATTTAAGAACTATTGTGTTTTTTTACATCCTAGATTGCATGATTCAGTGATCGAAACCCAAAACTTCATAAAGTATTTGAAATTATTAAATTAAAATTTGTTTTTGCTATTGAAATTGACAAAATGATTGTATCACCCCTTTGGCGATTGTTTACTTTTTCGGTCCCACCTATCAGCATTGAAGTATCGCCCTTACGTTTTTTTGCAATAACTACCGTTCTACACCGCCGATTTCGTCCGTATTTTTTCAATAGCGATCATTGTTACTATTTACAGCTGGTATCAGCTTGATAATCCTAAAAAAAAATACGAAAATAACAGTTTCGCCTCTAAACTGCTAGCAAAAAAAGTAACGCTCTGTTTGTTTGCATGGAGCGTGGAGGGCGAAACTTTAAATAAACAAACAAAAATACAGTTTCGCCCGTTGCATTTTTTGCTGTAGTTTAAGAAAGCAATATCGTAGAATACAAATTTTAAGGTTAATTTGTTGCGTTTCAAAGCCCTCATTCGCATGTATGAAAAAAGCCCTATGTTTACATTTGCAAGTATCGCCCTTTTCACAAAAAAGCGTTGAAATGAAATCGCAGCTCCTGATATCACGCTATCTCTGAAGTGCATGCGTGCATAGTCCAAATTTTACTTCGACATCGACTTTTTCTAAAGGTGACTTCCCAGTAGTATCCTTGATTTAAATTATTATCGCTAACCCTAATGCCAAAGAACAAATAAAAACCTCTCGAAAACGAACCGTTTGGGAAAATCATCATCATTACTGGAATTTTCATTTTCACGAAACATTTCGATAACCTTCCGTCAATTGCACAGGTGCACAGTGCTATGAAAATCTAGCGAAATCGTCTTAGGGCACCAGCGGGTCTAATTCAGAGCTATCTGCGCGACGAGTTAAATCCGTAATGAATACTAAAAATTATTTTTTATTCCATAATTTTCAGTTCAGCAATTCGAGAGATCGTGCTCACCGCAAGCCATGAAAAATAGACTACGTTGTGAAGTGATGGTCACTAAATCATAGTTAAATAAAAAATAAAACTAGTAAAAAAATTCAAATAGTTTATAATTTTCACAAACCTATTAGGAAAAATTGTTTAATAAGCTTTCGTAATATTGCGTAGGAAAAAAGCTGAAAATCTCAGTATTTTCTTTATTTGCAACATATAAACCCTTAAGTATACCAAATAATTGGTATACGAATTGGAATAGGTTCCCCAAATTTTGGAAGAATTCTATAAAATAACCCCTTGAAAACTACCTAAAAATTGTTGTAGTTCGATGCAATAAAAAAATCTCCAAAAATGAAATGTACCTATTAATGTGAAACACAGCGAATAATACATACAATAAAGACCCATTTTTATCAGTCTCATGGTGTACTTTAGGCTGACAAAATGGGAACATTGACTAAATCGGGCAATTTTTTTTCTTTATAATAAACTGAAGCTGTTAAAATATTCTTCTCGTCCCTTGATGTAGTCTGATAACTATTTCTGATTATGATGAACTTTTTATTTTCGTATATTTCGCATATTTTCATGATAAGGAAAACATGCTCAAGAAAGGATTTACTCGAATTCAGTCTTGTTCGTCTACTACAGCCCAGCAAACATATGTTCATATTTGGCTGATAAAATCGGGGTTTCAATGTGTTATAATAGATATTCAGTAATCGAAGAAGTTTCTTTTGAACGACTATAGAATGACTTCGTTTCTACTTTCTTGAAGTCAGCGGCGTAGCCAGAAATTCAATTTGGTGAAAATCGATCATACTGTCCAAACGGCATAATTCCGAAACCGTAATTTTTGAAGTTTTAAAATTATGCAGAATAAATTTTTCAGAAAATAGTAACAGAGTTCGTGTCTTTGGCGAATTTGTATTGTTTGAAGTAGCCAACTCTATTTTATATTCTTCTTAATGAAAATTAACGATGAAACGTCTACTTGTTCAATAATGAAAAAATAATTAGAATCAGTCAACAAGCCATTGAAATATGGCCTTTTGAAGTAAACATTCCGACTTTTATCCATTTTTTTAATTTGCACATTATATTTAACGTTTGGTAGAAAACCCTATTTTCATATTTTTTCAGTGTACCATATAAATAACACCTTTTGTACATTATATTCAAGTAATTAAATGGTCAGGTATTCCGTTAAAAACCGCGGCACGTATAAGCGATCTAAATAGTCAATGGAAAAACACGGATTCACGCTTGAAGTCTGGTAGAAAACCCATCTATGACCGCATACCACATCCAAACCGTTATAAATTTCGATTTGGTCAATGAAATATTTTCAAGCTTGCAGGGGATATACTTGATTACTATATCTTTCGAATGCCATGTACTAAATAAGTAGACAAAAAAATTTTTGTTTGTGGAGATAGGACCAAACCCGTGGGTGTTTGCTGGTAGCCTTATGAAACGTGTCATAAAATTTCAAATTGCAATTTCTCTCGAATCCCTTGATGGATCATTTTGAAATTCACTGAGAAGATGTTGGGATACTGTATCTTTCGAATGCCGTATGACAAATTCATGGTTATTTTTTGTTAATAACGGTTTTGGGAACACCGTGCAAATGATGCGCTGTTTAACGTTTGTAAAACTCATCGAAGATACTAAACCTCCGAAATTGGCGGTTTCAAAATGATGCTATCTTGACCTTAAATTATTATTTTTAAACATTTGACCTATACATATAATTGGTCATACAACAAAAATCAAATGTTCATCAAAATCGATCAGAACCTGCTAGAATCGAATGGAAATCGTCATTTTTCATAAATTTCTCTCTACATTCGGAAAGTTTTATCCTCGTTATTAATCATATTATGTTTTCGTCTCAACTCGACGCATTCCCAAAATAAAAACCTGTTTTAATCCACCTAGTGGTGCAATTGTGCTTGTCTCATTTGTCCAGACTACGATTCCATGGCTGGTTAAGTTCAATACAATGGTGGAAATGAATATTTCATGTTCAGTACGATTTGCACATACATACAACGGATCGACAGCCACGATCTTGAGATACTATGTGATACTGAAACATCGCTTGAAACCAGCGGCGGATCATGGAGAAAGATCCGGGAGGTTTTCAACTTGTTAAGAAATTTTAAACTAGTTTTAATTTTAAAGTAGCAACCCCTCACTGCATACTCCCTCTGGGCCGGTATGATTGACGATTTTTGGAGTGATTGCATAACCTTTCTATATGAGAAAGGCAAAAATGTACCAAAGTCTAAAGAAGTCAATTTTTGCCAAACATCTCAATGTTTCATGCATTTTAAAATCATTTGGCATCAAAAACACAAATTTGATTTTGAAAATTTTTCATTTCAGTTTATATGGGAATTTGCTGTGTGATTGCACTCTTCAACTGGTAACTGCGGAACCGAAAGTTCAATCAATAAAAATTCAATAGCAGCCAATGGGATGGTTGTACCTTTAATTTGAGACTAACTTTGTGCAAATCGGTCCAGCCATCTCTGAGAAACAGAGTGGCTGGACCGATGGTGTTAAGCCCCAAAACCTTCTCTTGGCTACGCCGTTGCTTAGAGTTATTTATTTCGCTTTTCATTTTCCGATATGTTTCAGATCGATAAGATGGTTATAAGTTAGAAAAATTGCAGTCAGAAGGTTCGCACAAATGAACATTTTTGTACTGATAAGTTATCAAGTTCCTTCCAGACAACTTGGAAGTGTTCGGTGATTATTTCTAGCGGTTGTAGATAGAAAAATGAAATACAAAATTCGTTTTATCGAAATAATGTTTGGCTTATTTCAATGGATTACTACTATATTGAACAGTAAATAGGCGACAAAGAATAATCAACAAACAACAAGCCATAACTTTTAAAGTATTCAAAATAGATATTTAAAGTCTTTAGTAAAGTTATTCGCAAAAGTAAGAGCTACAAATTTGCTGAATGCATCATTTCGATATAATCACTTCCAAGAAAATTTGTGAAAATATCTCACTTATAGGGGGATTAATCACCAAAAGCACAATACCAAAAGAAAGGGCATATTACTTCAATTATATTCTCCGAATATACTATTGACCTAAAATAAGCCGTTTTTGCGCTAATAATAGATTACATGTTTTTGGTCATATTTCTGGCAATGGGAAATGATAAAAATCTTTCGTCCGCATTTAATGTTAAATATCTCTTTTGATAATAGTCCGATTTCAACAATCTATAGCTTGTTCGGAAGGTATTCGTTAAAGCTGTCTAAAAACATATAATATGTTAATCTATATTGTCAATTTCGGCAGATAATTCAAAAAAACTGCAAAAAACGCCATTTTTACGCATTCAAACATTCATATCTTGGAAACTAAACATCAGAATCAAAAACAAATTAATAGCGTTCATACTGTTTTTTAGTTATTTCATTTAAAATTGGTTTGGATAAGATTGGTTCAGCCATTGCTGAGAAACACCAACGAGAATTTGTATGTAACATACACACACACACACAGACATTGTCCCAAATCGTCGAGCTGAGTCGATTGGTATATAAGACTCGGCCCTCCGGGCCTCGGAAAACATCTTGAAATTTTGAGCGAATTCTATACATTTCTTTTATAAGAAATGTAAAACCGCAAAAAAACACGAAAAATTGCGGATTGCCCGACTGGGGTCTTAATGGAAATTATGGAACATGGTTTCATTCTTTTTTCTAAGATTATTTGAAATGGAAATTAAATTTGAGGACAAGCAAAAATCTGCATCTATAAATTCTTATGAATTTACCCCAAAAGATAACAAACATGGATCCAAAACTCGAAAAGCTTTTTTCTTTTTCATTCATCTTTCTTTTAATGTTGATAAAGACAATCAGGATTCTCAACCCAAAATTGCAATAAAATCCGTCGTTTATTACAATAACTCGTACTGTCTACTTTAGTTCATTCAAATAACTGTACTTTAGTTCATTCAAATAACTGTCAAATAACCCGGAGAAATCTGAAAATATATTTTTTTCTGCTCAGAATGGGACTTTGTATTCATTGAAATTTATCTGAATTTACTGTTCATTTAAGCCCAACATTTGTTTGTAAGTCTTTGTTAATCCACTGGCACCGCACACACCTAAAGCTGGTAAAATTGTAATAACTTTCTCGGGTGATTTTATATCGATTTATAGCATTCTACGAAGTTCTAGACAATGAGATTGTTCATCAGATTCTCACTTTTAGTATTTTATAGTACCAATTAGTAGCAAAAATGCGAATTAATTTCATTAAAAAAACTTAAGTTTTCAATCAAAAAACTTTAAAATAAAAAGTTGTTCTAAACCTCCCGACAGAATATTTTAATTTTACTTTCAAATGAAAGGGGAAAGCCCATTCTTTCATATCCCGAAGTTTTACAGATGCCGAATTTTTTTTAAATAAAGGTGTTCGACAAAGACAACGTGTTGAGATTATGTCTTCAGCAAATTTATTGCTCTTTTGTAAACAACTTTGCTGAAGACACGAAGACAAGACAGACTTGTATGCTGTAAAAGTTGAGGCATATTATTTATCGTTCAATATAGTAATGATCCGTTTTATTTACTAGCCGAATTTTATTTCGATGAAACGGAAAAGGATCATTTCAGGATATATTTTGTACTTCATTTTCTACCTACCACCGCACAGAGGAGTAACTAGAACAAATTCTTGGCCAATAACCAAAAATTTTTTTTTTCGATATTTTATTTGGTTTATATTTTTTTAGATACCTAAAAGCATACTGCATATTGTGGCAATATAACAAGTACGCGAAAAATTGTTAAAGAATTTTTGCATGGATGCAAAATAGTGATATTTTAAGGGTTTTCAATCATTTTTTATTATATATCCCACAAAATCGCTTTCAAATGATGATGACTGTATTAAATAAGACAATATTATAACAAACGTAATTGAACACAACTATTTGTATAACCTCAGCTTTAAAATAACTGAAAATAGTAGTGTTTCTGTGTATTGGACCAGCTTTAAAAACACCTTTTTTAAACAATTTATTCCAAGTTTGAATGATAAAAAAGTTACATGATACGGCAAGATCCGGCAAAGTTGCTGAAACAACATTACAAAACAAGATTCCGGCTATCCAAAAAACATTCAATCTCTTCCGATCTTTTCCGATCCACAAATTCCAAGCGATTTGAAAATATTGATATTTTTACTCATTTAAGGTACGCCAAAATGCTGTAGGGTCAAATACTATGTTTGGCAAAGTGAATCTTTATGAATATGTGCACAGGTATCCCTTCTTTTCTCCCTTTTCCACTGACCAACTGTTCATGCAGCGGGAAAAACAAATGTATTCACAAAGATCACCTCGAAAATACTAGCATTCGGAAGGATCTAGAAAATCGACCCCTGCACTGGTAGGTGGATAGATGCCAAATAGTCCCAAAAACCAGTTATTTTCTATTTTTAGTTCATATTAAGGCATAATAACAGCAATAGCCGCAATAAATAGTTTTGGCCAGGATTCGACCCCAGTTACTCCTCTGTGCAGCGACGACATACTACATGGGATTGTGGCAGGACACAGAGAATCGCTCAAATCAGCATAGGACAACATCAGTGCTAGAAATCTCAAACCAAATCAATGGGAAAGCAAAAAAATGGCCCATAAAATTGACATACAAACGAATTATTGCTAATGCTCTGTTAATAAAATATCTAAATTCCTCAATCAATGCATTGTGGTGGGAAAACTGAATTTTCCTAAAGGAGTTATGTATATTGTACTGAGCCAAAAAATCGAATTTTTTTTTGAATCGAAATGAAATTTATACTTTACTCAAATTTCCAACGCCACTGAGACCTAAAAATCAACGCTTTTTCTGGAAAAAACGCGATACTAGCAGTGACACCATTCAAAGAAAATAAACAGTGAATATTTCAGACTTGGTTTTATTTCCTATTTAAGAACTATTGTGTTTTTTACATCCTAGATTGCATGATTCAGTGATCGAAATCCAAAACTTCATGAAGTATTTGAAATTATTAAATTAAAATTTGTTTTTGCTATTGAAATTGACAAAATGATAGATCGCCCCTTCGACGATTGTTTACTTTTTCGGTCCCACCTATCAGCATTGAAGTATCGCCCTTACGTTTTTTTACAATACCAATTTTACAATCGGTGGGGATTTGGTGAAAATCGATCTTACTGTCCAAACGGCATAATTCCGAAACCGTAATTTTTGAAGTTTTAAAATTAGCAGAATTAATTTTTCAGAAAATAGTAACAGAGTTCGTGTTTTTAGCGAATTTGTTGAGACTTTATTGTAGGCATGAATATTGACCTGAGAAAATTCACCATAAATATTTCTTGGACGATATACCGCCAAAATTATTTTATCAAATGATGCGCTGTTTAACGTTTGTAAAACTCATCGAAGATACTAAACCTCCGAAATTGGCGGTTTCAAAATGATGTTATCTTGACCTTAAATTATTGTTTTTGAGCATATGACATATAATTGGTCATACAACAAAAATCAAATTCTCATCAAAATCGATCAGGACCTGCTAGAGTCGAATGGAAATCGTCATTTCTCATAAATTTCTCTCTACATTCGGAAAGTGTTATCCTCGATATTAATCATATTACGTTTTCGTCTCAACTCGACGCATTCCCAAAATAATAACCTGTTTTAATCCACCAATTGTGCTTTTCTCATTTGTCCAGACTACGATTCCATGGCGGGTTATGTTCAATACAATGGTGGAAATGAATATTACATGTTCAGTACGATTTGCACATACGTACAATGGATCGACAGCCACGATCTTAAGATACTATGTGATACAGAAACATCGCTTGACCGCCGCTGGTTTCAAGCGAAGTTTCAGTATCACATAGTAAGATCCGGGAGATCCGGGTCCTGCCGAAAATTTTCAACTTGTTAAGAAGTTTTAAACTAGTTTTAATTTTAAAGTAGCAACCACTCACTGCATACTCCCTCCGCGCCGGTATGATTGACGATTTTTAGAGTGATTGCATAACCTTTCTATATGAGAAAGGCAAAAATGTACCAAAGTCCAAAAAAATCAATTTTTGTCAAACATTATTTTTTTCGAGTTTACATCAAATCTCGATGTTTCATGCATTATAAAGTCATTTGGCATCAAAAATACAAATTCGATTTTGAAAATTTTTCATTTCAGTTTATATGGGAATTTGCTGTGTGATTGCACTCTTCAACTCGTAACTCCGGAACCGGCTGTCCAATCAATAAAAAAAATCAATTGCAGCCGATGGGAAGGTTGTACCTTTCATTTGAGAGTAACTTTGTGCAAATCGATCCAGCCATCTTTGATTAACAGAGGTCACATTTTTTTCCACATACACACATACACACATACATACGCACACATACATTTTCCGATCTCGACGAACTGAGTCGATTGGCATATGACACTCGGCCCTCCCGGTCGGGATTAGTTTGATAAATTTTAGAGTGAATGAGAAAGGCAAAAACATTTTTAGCAAATGTTGAAAGTTATGCATTTTTTTGGTGCGCAGTTCTATGTTTAATAGACATTAAATCAATTTTAACTTCGCATCCTATTAAATAAAGGCCTTTATTACAGTACATCTCTACAAAAACGAGCTCAATTTGAAAAGAAATCTGAGGATTATGATTGATTACAGAACTCTGGAATTTTCTATTGGAATGTTTTCAGGCATGATTTTGATATTGATGCAATTAGACAACTGTGAAATCAAGACCAATAGATCAGTTACATATCAGGACCCCATTCCGACAATTTATCAAAAGTCCTCATGATGTTTACAACAACAGGATATCAATGTACGAATCAGATAATTGTTATTGTAATATTGAATTAAATCAGTGTGCATCAATACATTTTCAACTTCAATCCAATTTTTTTTTTTGGTGTGGTGGGGGGGGGCGTTGTATGGTGTTAAACCCCAAAACCTTCTCTTGGCTACGCCGTTGCTTGGAGTTATTTATTTCGCTTTTCATTTTCCGATATGTTTCAGATCGATCCGATGTTCATGAGTTAGAAAAATTGCAGTCAGAAGGTTCGCACAAATGAACATTTTTGCACTGATAAGTTATCAAGTTCCTTCCAGACAACTTGGAAGTTTTCGGTGATTATTTCTAGCGGTTGTAGATAAAAAAATGAAATACAAAATTCGTTTTATCGAAATAATGTTTGGCTTATTTCAATGGATTATTACTATATTGAACAATAAATAGGCGACAAAGAGTAATCAACAAACAACAAGCCATAACTTTTAAAGTATTTAAAATAAATATTTAAAGTCTTCAGTAAAGTTATTCGCAAAAGTAAAAGCTACAAATTTGCTGAAGACATCATTTCGATATAATCACTTCCAAGAAAATTTGTGAAAATATCTCACTCATAGGGGGATTAATCAGCAAAAGCACAATACCAAAAGAAAGGGCATATTGCTTCCATTAAATTCACCGAAGATACTATTGACCTAAAATAAGCCGTTTTGGCGTTAAAAATAGATTACATGTCTTGGGTCATATTTCTGGCAATGGGAAATGATAAAAATCTTTCGTCCGCATTTAATGTTAAATATCTCTTTTGATAATAGTCCGATTTCAACAATTCATAGCTTTGTTCGAAAGGTATTCGTTGAAGCTGTCGAAAATCATATAAGTTCTTAATCTATATTGTCAATTTCGGCAGATAATTCAAAAAAACTGCAAAAAACGCAATTTTTACGCATTCAAACATTCATATCTTTGGAAACTAAACATCAGAATCAAAAACAAATTAAAAGTTTTCATACTGTTTTTTAGTTCTTTCATTTAAAATTGGTTTGGATAAGATCGGTTCAGCCATTGCTGAGAAACACGAATGAGAATTTGTCCGTTACATACACACACACACAGACATTGTTCCAAATCGTCGAGCTGAGTCGATTGGTATATAAGACTCGGCCCTCCGGGCCTCGGAAAACATCTTGAAAGTTTGAGCGAATTCTATACATTTCTTTTATAAGAAATGTAAAACATGTAATCTATTATTAACACCAAAACAGTTTTTTTTAGGTCAATAGTATCTTCGTAGAATTTAATGGAGGCAATATGCCCTTTCTTTTGGTATTGTACTTTTGCTGATTAATCCACCTATGAGTGAGATATTTTCATAATTTTTTTTGGAAGTGATTATATCGAAATGATGCCTTCAGCAAATTTGTAGATCTTACTTTTGCGAATAACTTTACTGAAGACTTCTAATATCTATTTTGAATGCTTTTGTTGTTTGTTGATTACTGTTTGTCTCCTATTTATTGTTCAATATAGTAATAATCCATTGAAATAAGCCAAACCATATTTCAATAAAACGAATCATTTTTCTATCTACAACCGCTAGAAATAATCACCGAACACTTCCAAGTTGTCTGGAACGAACTTGTTAACTTATCAGTGCAAAAATGTTCATTTGTGCGAACCTTCTGACTGCAATTTTTCTAACTTATAACCATCGTATCAATCTGAAACATATCGGAAAATGAAAAGCGAAATAAATAACTCCAAGCAACGGCGTAGCCAAGAGAAGGTTTTGGTGTTTAACACTAGGTACGCAGTACCGACCCTTTTTGGTGAGAACCGGTACTACGGTACTGAAGCCCTCAGTACCAGTAGTACCGGTAAAGTACCGGTACTCGAACATTTAAAAAAAATCGGAAACAGCTTCAAAGTGAAATCGAATGCTCAAACTGATGACCTTATTCTCAGATGATTGATTTGTGCTGATCAAAAAAACATGTAAAACATGTAACAGTTAACCAAAGCGAGAATGGCAGAAAATCCGAGCAGGTTGCTCGCTTTTCCTCTCTTGCTTTTCTGTAAATTGGTTTTGATCTTTATGTCATTTGCCTACTATTCTCTAATGCATACCAAGGCTCCTTGCTTTTCCATAAAGTATTGAGTTTTCCAGAATTTTCCGATCACCAATAATTACAAATCGCCCCATTTGAAGCAGTTCACCAACTCTAAAATTATTAGCTACTAACTCGCAGTACGTTCTTTTATAGATAATGGTTTAAGATCAAACCAAATACAGACATGACTTAGACCATAGTCTTATACTCTTATTACGCGCCACCCAGTGAATAATGAAAACCAGAATGTCGCTGATAAACACAATAATAGCAAATTTTTACGTCTCTTACGCTAGATGTGAATATTTTGAAATTTAGTACAAGATCGTTAAATTTTAATTTCGACAAAATAAAGCAAGAATTTAAACATACCGTTCAGTACAACGGGAGCTAGTAATGTTTTACTTCTAGAATTATTATCATGATGGCCCCACCTCATTCCCCTACAAAGGTGTTAGCTCAACGATTTATCTAGAAGACAATTAATATATTTAAAAGTCAACTTGTAGACCGATATTTTGAAACAGGTCCCCCTAGAGAGTCCACATATTATTCATAAAAAATTGTATGGTACCGAAAATACCGGTACTGGCTTTTGTTCAGTACCGGTATTACGGTACCAAAAATGGGTCGGTATTCCCGGGATTTTCTGTACCGGTATTACCGGTACCACAACCCTATCTAACACCATACAACCCCCCACCCCCACCATACCCCTAAAAATATTGGATTGAAGTTGAAAATTTATTGATGCTGACTGACTTAATTTAATATTACAATAACAATTACCTGATCCGTACATTGTAACCTGTTGTTGTAAACATTATGAGGACTTTTGATAAATTGTCGGAATGGGGTCCTGATATGTAACTGATCTATTGGTCTTGAGTTCACAGTTGCCTGATAGCATCAATATCAAATTCCTACCTGAAAACATTCCAATAGAAAATTCGAGAGTTCTGTAATCAATCATAATCCTCAGATTTCTTTTCAAATTGAGCTCGTTTTTGTAGAAATGTACTGCAATAAGGGTCTTTATTGATTTAATGTCTATGAAACATAGAACTGCTCACCAAAAAAATGCATAACTTTCAACATTTGCTAAAAATGTTTTTGCCTTTCTCATTCACTCTAAAATTCGTCAATCTAATCCCGACCCGGAGGGCCGAGTGTCATATGCCAATCGACTCAGTTCGTCGAGATCGGAAAATGTCAGTGTGTGTATGTATGTGTGTGTATGTGGAAAAAATGTGACCTCTGTTTCTCAGAGATGGCTGGACCGATTTGCACAAAGTTAGTCTCAAATGAAAGATACAACCTTCCCATAAGCTGCTATTAAAAATTTTTTTATTGATTGGACTTCCGGTTCCGGGGTTACGAGTTGAAGAGTGCAATCACACAACAAATTCCCATATAAACTGAAATGAAAAAAATTCAAAATCAAATTTGTATTTTTGATGCCAAATGATTTTAAAATGCATGAAACATTGAGATGTTTGACAAAAATTGACTTTTTTGGACTTTGGTACATTTTTGCCTTTCTCATATAGAAAGGTTATGCAATCACTCTAAAAATCGTCAATCATACCGGCCCGGAGCGAGTATGCAGTGAGGGGTTGCTACTTTAAAATTAAAACTAGTTTAAAATTTCTTAACAAGTTGAAAATTTTCGGCAGGACCCGGATCTCCCGGATCTTTCTCCATGATCCGCCGCTGGTTTCAAGCGATGTTTCAGTATCACATAGTATCTCAAGATCGTGGCTGTCGATTCATTGTATGTATGTGCAAATCGTACTGAACAAGTAATATTCATTTCCACCATTGTATTGAACATAACCAGCCATGGAATCGTAGTCTGGACAAATGAGAAAAGCACAATTGCACCACTAGGTGGATTAAAACAGGTTTTTATTTTGGGAATGCGTCGAGTTTAGACGAAAACGTAATATGATTAATAACGAGGATAACACTTTCCGAACGTAGAGAGAATTTTATGAAAAATTACGATTTCCATTCGACTCTAGCAGGTTCTGATCGATTTTGATGAGCATTTGATTTTTGTTGTATGACCAATTATATGTATAGGTCAAATGTTCAAAAACAATAATTTAAGGTCAAGACATCATCATTTTGAAACCGCCAATTTCGGAGGTTTAGTATCTTCGATGAGTTTTACAAACGTTAAACAGCATATCATTTGATAACATAATTTTGACGGTATATCGTCCAAGAAGTATTTATGGTGAATTTTCTCAGGTTAATATTCATGCCTACAATAAAGTCTCAACAAATTCGCTAAAGACACGAACTCTGCTACTATTTTCTGAAAAAGTAATTCTGCATAATTTTAAAACTTCAAAAATTACGGTTTCGGAATTATGCCGTTTGGATCGATTTTCACCAAACCCCCACCAAACCGAATTTCTGGCTACGCCGCTGACTTCAAGTAAGTAGAAACAAAGTCGTTCTACACTCATTCACAAGAAACTTCTTCAAATGCTGAATATCTATTACTAGCTGTAACCCGGTGCGCTTCGCTACACCGCTACACCCTACACCGAAATATTTTAAAAATACTAAAAATACTAAATATTTTTGATCGCGGATAGACAATGTTCTTAGTTTGACCACCTGGAGCACAATTAAATTAATTGCTCTGTTTTCCTATACACAATCGTTTGAAATCCATTGATATCATTTGAATTCGAGGTACATCTGCTCCTTTATATTTTCTAGCTACAATGGTCGCTTAAATGAAATTTTTCAACCAAAGCACAGTTGTGGTGGGTCGATGTTGCGCAGTAACTAATATAATAGGCACACAAAGTTTCAATTGCAACACATGCGGTGCACAGTGTTGCAAAACGACGTTTTCACGACCAAAATTTAATAACTCCTGATCCATTGGTTTTGGAGAATGGATTTTTTCGAAGAATTTTCTGGATATAAATAGATGCATGTTTTGATATAATAAATTGAGTGATTAATCCCCTAAAAGTGAGATAGAAAATTTATTTCCCCAAATAATTTAGCTAGAAGCTCACTGTCTTCAGTAAAGTTCTAGAAAATATTATTGTGAAAATCTTTACTGAAGATGCTAAAGCTCTATATAGTAACAGTAGCGAGATATGTAGGTTTGCTTGGGATAGACCCCTTCAAAACCGTTTTCGAATATAACTTTTTACGATTACTTTTTATTATTAAAAGTGTCTTCTACAAAGTTGTTAAAAGCGATAAAATACACATTTTTATAACAACGATGAATCTGTAGCTCTCGACACAACAAAGCTATTGTCAATTTTCGAATATTTTTTATCAAATTACACCTTAAGCAACTTCCTTAATCGCAAAAATTCGTAGAAAGAACTTTATTTTTTCGATTAAATATAAAAACCTTCGTCTGACGGAGACTGCTGGGTTGGTAACGTATGAAACCAATACTCCTGAAAGCATGGTGGATCGACTGAATTAAATAATTCAATACGATAATCCATAGATTTATATGCGTAACAGAATTACCATCGATTTTATTTTGGATGGAGTAGTGTATGAAATTGAAGACAATTTCAACAGATTGTATTATGTTACAAAATCATGTGGAAATGTGGTGCAAGTTATTGTTGCATCGATTAACATTTTCCCAACCCATATATCTAACTTTTTTTGGTGAATTAACCTGCGACGGTGACTATAAGAATCATTCAATAAAAGTATGCACATATAGTGAAAAGTTCTGTTTTCGAAACATATTTCCAATGATACGAAGACATAACGGAGTGTTGGTGGACGTGCGTAAAGTCAATTCATAAAAAATGGTGCATTTAAAAAAATATTTTGGCGATACAGAGAGTGTTAGTATATTCATTCACTTTTCATATATTTACTGCACAATTGAACAGTATATCTTCAAATATCATAGCAGAATACTAAAAATTGAGCCAGTGACAGAAAATCTCTGGAGGCATCTCGTTTAAAACTTGCTTTGTGGTGTAAATCATAAATCAAGATATATTGGACCAATCATTTTCAAGGTTTGTACAGTTCTCCTACATATCCCCAGGTATTGATCGAAGCTTTTATTTTTTCCTTAATATTTTAATTTTTTATAGCATTCTGCAGCTAAAAATGCAATTTTCGCTAAAAAAAATCATGAAACTTATTTTTGTGAACAAAGTTATGATCTTTAATGATGTTATGATATAAAGGAGAACTGTGCAAAATTTCAAATAATTTGGTTCAGTAGATTTAAAGTTATTCTGTACATCGCATTTATTCGTGGTGTCTCCTGAAGATTTTCAATATTTTGCGGTGAACATTAAGGAAAATATTGCTTAAATGTTGCATTATTGTCTGAATTGACTAACACTCTCGGTATCGCCAATTTTTTTAAGCACGATATTTTTTCAACAATAATCCTACCCCCTTAAGCAAGAACTGATTTCATCAGTAGGTGTCGACTAACGGATAAAATTTGACGAAGATCGCGGACCACGCTACCAAATATTCGATTAGTTCCTTTTATGGGTCATCGTGAATTCGTCCTATATAACAGTGTTGCATTCTTTCAGCATTTTGCTTACATCCGAATTTTGATTGATATTGTAAGTAACGTTTTCCACAAGCGCAAGATTTAGTGCCTGTTTTAGGGCAGAGCTGTTCGTCCATAATCCAGCAATGTTGATTTAACTTCAGATGAAGCGATCGCAGGTGCAATTTTCAATTTAATTTTCGACAAATTCATGCAATTCATCAGTATTATATTGTCATTCGCGTAATAGATCTCTATCAAATAAATTCTTGCCATTTCATTTATGTGCTGGTAAACATACATGCAACAAAATTTTAGATTTTTGAAGTAATTGATAGATATTGCATCAGAAACCCTCCCTCTCCTTCAGATTCCGAAACCAACAATCATGTCCACCGTTTTGGTGCCAAATCATATATAATATATATAGCTAAAAAAAGTTCTTCAGTACACCCCCCCCCTCTCCCTTTCCTCGGATTAGGTACTTCTCACCCTTCCCATCGTTCACAAAAACCACCCCATGACCATCTCCTTAGTGGAAGGAATACTTATGTCAAAATTGAATTCATCGCTAATAATCACATTGAATGAATAGATAAGGATTACTTCAGAACCCTCCCCCCCCCCTTTCTTGGTCCACTCCCATCATCCATCGGCTCAGTGGGAGAAATACATATGTCAAATACTAATAAATATGGAGATATAAATAATTCTTTGCCTAAAAAACAACCCCCCCCCCCTAAAGCTAAGTGTACCCCCCCCCCAAAACATTCCATGAACATCTTCTTGGGGAAAAGAATACGTATGCCAAATTTCATCAAGATCACACTTGTAGTTTAGGCGTAGTTAGCGGACATACATACAAACATACATTGATTTATATATATATATATATATATATATATATATATATATATATATATATATATATATATATATATATATATATATATATATATATATATATATATATATATATATATATATATATATATATATATATATATATATATATATATATATATATATATATATATATATATATATATATATATATATATATATATATATATATATATATATATATATATATATATATATATATATATATATATATATATATATATATATATAGATAACACATTGAAACCCCGATTTTATCAGCCAAATATGAACATATGTTTGATGGGCTCTAGCAGACGAACAAGACTGAATTCGAGTAAATCCTTTCTTGAGCATGTTTTCCTTATCATGAAGATGGAAATATGCAAAAATAAAAAGTTTATCATAATCAGAAATAGTTATAAGACTACATCAAGGGACGGGAAAATTTTTTTAACAGCTTCAGTTTATTATAAAGAAAAAAACGCTTTTAATCCACCCAACAGTGTGATGAGACATTTCTTATAACTCTTATCACTCTCTCACTATATTATATCATTTGAGAACATTTAGAACATGATGCTTCGCGATGTTTTTGATAACACATACTACATGGGATAGTGGCAGGACTCAGAGAATCGCTCAAATCAGCATAGGACAACATCAGTGCTAGAAATCTCAAACCAAATCAATGGGAAAGCGAAAAATGGCCCATAAAATAGACATACCAACGAATTATTTTTAACGCTCTGTTAATAAAATATCCAAATTTGGGTGGGAAAACTGAATATTCCTAAAGGGGTTATATATTGTACTGAGCCAAAAAAATCGAAAAAATCGATTTGAAGTTTATACTTTACTCAAATTTCCAACGCGACTGAGAACTAAGAAATCAACGTTTTTTCTTGAAAAAAAGCGATACTAGCAGTGACATCATTCAATGAAAATCAACAGTGAATATTTCCAGACTTGGTTTTATTTCCTATTTAAGAACTATTGTGTTTTTTACATCCTAGATGCATGATTCAGTGATCGAAACCCAAAATTTCATAAAGTATTTGAAATTATTAAATTAAAATTTGTTTTTGCTATTGAAATTGACAAAAAGACAGTATCGCCCTCCAAATTGTGGTGGGAAAACTGAATTTTCCTAAAGGGGTTATATATTGTACTGAGCCAAAAAAATCGAAAAAATCGATTTGAAGTTTATACTTTACGCAAATTTCCAACGCGACTGAGAACTAAGAATTCAACGCTTTTTCTTGAAAAAAAAGCGATACTAGCAGTGACAGCGTTCAAAGAAAATCAACAGTGAATATTTCCAGACTTGGTTTTATTTCCTATTTAAGAACTATTGTGTTTTTTACATCCTAGATTGCATGATTCAGTGATCGAAACCTAAAACTTCATAAAGTATTTGAAATTATTAAATGAAAATTTGTTTTTGCTATTGAAATTGACATAATGACAGTATCGCCCCTTTGGCGATTGTTTACTTTTTCGGTCCCACCTATCAGCATTGAAGTATCGCCCTTACGTTTTTTTACAATAACTACCGTTTTACACCACCGATTTCGTCCGTGTTTTTTCAATAGCGATCATTGTTACTATTTACAGCTGGTATCAGCTTGATAATCCTAAAAACATACGAAAATAACAGTTTCGCCTCTAAACTGCTAGCAAAAAAAAGTATCGCTCTGTTTGTTTGCATGGATCGTGGAGGGCGAAACTTTAAATAAACAAACAAAAATACAGTTTCGCCCGTTGTATATTTTGCTGTAGTTTAAGAAAGCAATATCGTAGAATCAATTTTTTTAGGTTAATTTGTTGCGTTTCAAAGCCCTCATTCGCATGTATGAAAAAAGCCTTTTGTTTACATTTGTAAGTATCGCCTTTTTCACAAAAAAGCGTTGAAGTGGAATCGCAGCTCCTGATATCACGCTATCTCTGAAGTGCATGTGTGCATAGTTCCAAATTTTACTTCGACATCGACTTTTTTCTAAATGTGACTTCCCAGTAGTATCCTTGATTTGAATTATTATCGCTAATCCTAATGCCAAAGACCAAATAAAAACCTCTCGAAAACGAACCGTTTGGGGAAATAATCATCATTACTGGAATTTTCATTTTCACGAATTTTTTCGATAACCTTCCGTCACTTACGTTAATGCACTGGGTGCACAGTGCTCTGAAAATCTAGCGAAATCGTCTTAGGGCACCAGCGGGTCTAATTCAGAGCCATCTGCGCGGGAAGTTAAATCTGTAAAGAATACTAAAAATTAGTTTCTATTCCATAATTTTCAGTTCGGCAATTCGAGAGATCGTGCTCACCGCAAGCCATGAAAAATAGACTACGTTGTGAAGCGATGGTTTCTCAAACTTATTAGGAAAAATTGTTTAATAAGCTTTCGTAATATTGTGTAGGAAAAAAGCTGAAAATTTCAGGATTTTCTCTATCTGCAACATATAAACCCTCAAGTACACCAATTAATTGGTATACGAATTGGAATAGGTTCGCCAAATTTTGGAAGAAGTCTATAAAATAACCCCTTGAAAGCTACCTAAAAATTGTTGTAGTTCAATGCAATAAAAAAGTCCCCAAAAATGAAATGTACCTATTAATGTGAAACACAATGAATAATACATACAATAAAGACCCATTTTTATCAATCTAATGGTGTATTTTAGGGTGACAAAATGGGGACATTGACTAAATCGGGCAATTTTTTTTCTTTATATTAAACTGAAGCTGTTAAAAAATTCTTCCCGTCCTTGATTTAGTCTGATAAAAATTTCTGAATATGATGAACTTTTTATTTTTGCATATTTCCATCTTGATGATAAGGAAAACATGTTCAAGAAAGGATTTAGTCGAATTCAGTCTTGTTCGTCTGCTAGAGCCCATCAAACATATGTTCATATTTGACTGCTAAAATCGGGGTTTCAATGTATTATAATAGATATTCAGCATTCGAAGAAGTTTCCTGTGAACGAGTGTAGAGCGACTTTGTTTCTACTTACTTGAAATCAGCGGCGTAGCCAGAAATTCGGTTTGGTGAAAATCGATCATACTGCCCGAACGGCATAATTTCGAAACCGTAATTTTTGAAGTTTTAAAATTATGCAGAATTAATTTTTCAGAAAATAGTAACAGAGTTCGTGTCTTTAGCGAATTTGTTGAGACTTTATTGTAGTCATGAATATTAACCTGAGAAAATTCACCATAAATACTTCTTGGACGATAACGTTTGTAAAACTCATCGAAGATACTAAACCTCCGAAATTGGTGGTTTCAAAATGATGCTATCTTGACCTTAAATTACTGTTTTTAAACATTTGACCTATACATATAATTGGTCATACAACAAAATCAAATTCTCATCAAAATCGATCAGAACCTGCTAGAGTCGAATGGAAATCGTCATTTCTCATGAATTTCTCTCTACATTCGGAAAGTGTTATCCTCGTTATTAATCATATTATGTTTTCGTCTCAACTCGACACATTCCCAAAATAAAAACCCGTTTTAATCCACCTAGTGGTGCAATTGTGCTTTTCTCATTTGTCCAGACTACGATTCCATGGCTGGTTATGTTCAATACAATGGTGGAAATGAATATTACATGTTCAGTACGATTTGCACATACGTACAATGGATCGAAAGCCACGATCTTGAGATACTATGTGATACTGAAACATCGCTTGAAACCAGCGGCGGATCATGGAGAAAGATCCGGGAGGTTTTCAACTTGTTAAGAAATTTTAAACTAGTTTTAATTTTAAAGTAGCAACCCCTCACTGCATACTCCCTCCGGGCCGGTATGATTGACGATTTTTAGAGTGATTGCATAACCTTTCTATATGAGAAAAGCAAAAATGTACCAAAGTCCAAAAAAGTCGATTTTCATCAAACAACTCAATGTTTCATACATTTTAAAGTCATTTGGCATCAAAAATACAAATTTGATTTTGAATTTTTTTCATTTCAGTTTATATGGGAATTTGCTGTGTGATTGCACTCTTCAACTCGTAACTCTGGAACCGGAAGTCCAATCAATAAAAAATTCAATAGCGGCCGATGAGAAGGTTGTACCTTTCATTTGAGACTAACTGGAAGTCGGTCCAGCCATCTCTGAGAAACAGAGGTCACATTTTTTTCCATATACACACATACACACAGACATTTTCCGATCTCGACGAACTGAGTCGATTGGCATATGACACTCGGCTTCTCTACAAAAACGAGCTCAATTTGAAAAGAAATCTGAGGATTATGATTGGTCACAGAACTCTGGAATTTTCTATTGGAATGTTTTCAGGCAGGAATTTGATATTGGTGCTATTAGACAACTGTGAAATCAAGACCAATAGATCATTTACAGGACCTCATTCCGACAATTTATCAAAAGTCCTCATGATGTTTACAACAACAGGTTATCAATCTACGGATCAGATAATTGTTATTGTAATATTGAATTAAATCAGTCTGCATCAATAAATTTTCAACTTCAATCCAATTTTTTTTTGGTGTGGTGGGGGGGGGGGGGGTGGGTTGTATGGTGTTAAGCCCCAACACCTTTTCTTGGCTACGCCGTTGCTTGGAGTTATTTATTTCGCTTTTTATTTTCCGATATGTTTCAGATCGATCCGATGGTCATAAGTTAGAAAAATTGCAGTCAGAAGGTTCGCACAAATGAACATTTTTGCACTGATAAGTTATCAAGTTCCTTCCAGACAACTTGGAAGTGTTCGGTGATTATTTCTAGTGATTGTAGATAGAAAAATGAAATACAAAATTCGTTTTATCGAAATAATGTTTGGCTTATTTCAATGGATTATTACTATATTGAACAATAAATAGGCGACAAAGAGTAATCAACAAACAACAAGCCATAACTTTTAAAGTGTTCAAAATAGATATTTGAAGTCTTCAGTAAATTTATTCGCAAAAGTAAGAGTTATAAATTTGCTGAAGGCATCCTTTCGAAAGAATCACTTCCACGAAAATTTGTGAAAATATTTCACTCTCCATTAAATTCTCCGAAGATACTATTGACCTAAAATAAGCCGTTTTGGCGGTAATAATAGATTACATGTTTTTGGTCATATTTCTGGCAAAAGGAAATGATAAAAATCATTCGTCCGTATTTAATATTAAATATCTGATAACAGTCCGATTCCAACAAGCTATAGCTTGTGCGAAAGGTATTCGTATAAGCTGCCTAAAAATATATAAATTGTTAATCTATGTTGTCAATTTCGGCAGATAATTAAAAAAAACTGCAAAAAAAAACATTTTTACACCTTCAAACATTCATATCTTGGAAACTAAACATCAGAATCAAAAACAAATTAATAGCGTTCATACTGTTTTTTAGTTCTTTCATTTAAAATTAGTTTGGATAAGATTGGTTCAGCCATTGCTGAGAAACACGAATGAGAATTTGTCCGTTACATACACACACAGACATTGTCCCAAATCGTCGAGCTGAGTCGATTGGTATATAAGACTCGGCCCTCCGGGCCTCGGAAAAAATCTTGAAAGTTTGAGCAAATTCTATACATTTCTTTTCTAAGAAATGTAAAACGTGGACGCTTCGGTTCGAGAATTCATTAAATCGTCGAACGTCGCACAGTGGCAGCTCTTCAAACAAAAGTCGGACAAAACCTCAAATGTTACCTAATTTGGCTAAAAATCACAATTTAAGCTAATTTTGAGGTGCTGAGCTCATTTTTGATGTCAAAAGTCGTAAAATATTAAATACATTTTTCCATGCAGTGTCATTGAACCTTTCTTATAACTATGATCCCGTTTTCAAGATAGATTTTCCGTTACTGTTCACCAATGTCAACAATATCATAAAAAATGAAGAACACTACCTAAAAACCATTGTTGAACGTGTTGGTTTACTGTAGATTGTCTAACTATTTTACACAAAACACCATGCGTCTCCATATCAGCAACAAAGCTTCAAAATCTGCTTAAAACTTTTCGCGCACCTAGGCGCAGAACGAGACCATGATATTCGAAAAGTTGAGGTAATTTCACATAGAATGTATACTATGTGACCGTTCCGAACTGATTCCGAAATTTGCACAGAATACATTAGTGAACAAAGTATTTTTGATCTAACCACCTGAAACATATTTAAACTAAAAAGTCATAGTTCCAAGCAAATTTACCAAATGAATCTTACTCACTAACGAAGTTCATTCGTTCCTCTATACAATGAAACTAGTTGTGCTATAATCGGACCAAAATCAAAAGAGCAACATGCATTTGAAGTGAACAGAGCAATGGTGGTCTCGGGAATGAAAATCATTAAAAAATCCGAACTTTGGTACGTTTAAACTCGTGTTAAAAATCGTGTTCTTATCCAATGATCATAAAATTTTGAATATACATCATTCAATACATGAGAAATTTAGGAAAAATATAAAATATCAATATTTCAAAAATAAATTTTTGAGGTTTTGGCCAGCCTCCGGCCACTGTGCGTCGGTGTGAGCAGTCTTCCCTTGAATTAAATAAGAAATTTTCCATCAACGATCAGTCGACTGGTGAAGTAGCAGCGTCCATCATCAAGCAGCACGCAGGCTAACGTGTTTAGCCATTATTGCACCCATCCGATTGCCGTGGCGAGCAGTCGCTTAATCGAACAACAGCAGCAGCAGTACCGAACGTATCAATAAAAACGGGGACGCTTCGGTTCGAGAATTTATTAAATCGTCGAACGTCGGTGTGAGCAGTCTTCCCTTGAATTAAATAAGAAATTTTCCATCAACGATCAGTCGACTGGTGAAGCAGCAGCGTCCATCATCAATCAGCACACAGGCTAACGTGTTTAAGCATTATTGCATCATCCGATTGTCGTGGCGAGCAGTCGCTTAACCGAATAACAGCAGCAGCAGTACCGAACGTATCAATAAAAACCGATTTAATCCACCTAGCAGTGAGATGAGACATTTCTTACACATTCACACACTATTGGATTAGTTTGCAGAACTCACGAGAAGTAAGCACCCAACTAGAGGTGGGATGAAAACAGTTTCTAGTCTTCCACGAATACAATCTCGAATAAACTGAATAAATTATAGAAATCAACAAAACGACCGAAATAAAAAAGTAAAGCAAAAAATGAAATAATAGGTTTTTAAATTCATAAAATGAGTAGAAAAATTAATGTAAATCAAAATTATAATATACAAGAATCAAATTAGATTAGATTATTAAATAAAAATTAAGATTATATTTAGAAATAGTTATAAGATTAATAGAATAAATTGACTCATACTAACAAATTGAATGAAATAAAACGAATGACTGAACATTAAATGCATAAAATTAAAGATATGAATAAAATGCATCTAATGAATCAATTGAATCAAATGAATTAAATGAATCAAATGAATCAAATGAATCAAATGAATCAAATGAATCAAATGAATCAAATGAATCAAATGAATTAAATGAATCAAATGAATCAAATGAATCAAATGAATCAAATGAATCAAATGAATCAAATGAATCAAATGAATCAAATGAATCAAATGAATCAAATGAATCAAATGAATCAAATGAATCAAATGAATCAAATGAATCAAATGAATCAAATGAATCAAATGAATCAAATGAATCAAATGAAACAAATGAATAAATGAATCAAATGATTTAAATGAATCAAATGATTCAAATGATTCAAATGAATCAAATGAAACAATTGAATCAAATGAATCGAATGAATCGAATGAATAAAATGAATCAAATGAATCAAATGAACCAAATGAACCAAATGAATCAATGAATCAAATGAATCAAATGAATCAAATGAATCAAATGAATCAAATGAATCAAATGAATCAAATGAATCAAATGAATCAAATGAATCAAATGAATCAAATGAATCAAATGAATCAAATGAATCAAATGAATCAAATGAATCAAATGAATCAAATGAATCAAATGAATCAAATGAATCAAATGAATCAAATGAATCAAATGAATCAAATGAATCAAATGAATCAAATGAATCAAATGAATCAAATGAATCAAATGAATCAAATGAATCAAATGAATCAAATGAATCAAATGAATCAAATGAATCAAATGAATCAAATGAATCAAATGAATCAAATGAAACAAATGAATAAATGAATCAAATGATTTAAATGAATCAAATGATTCAAATGATTCAAATGAATCAAATGAAACAATTGAATCAAATGAATCGAATGAATCGAATGAATAAAATGAATCAAATGAATCAAATGAACCAAATGAACCAAATGAATCAATGAATCAAATGAATCAAATGAATCAAATGAATCAAATGAATCAAATGAATCAAATGAATCAAATGAATCAAATGAATCAAATGAATCAAATGAATCAAATGAATCAAATGAATCAAATGAATCAAATGAATCAAATGAATCAAATTAATCAAATTAATCAAATTAATCAAATGAATCAAATGAATCAAGTGAACCAAATGAATCAAATAAATCAAATTAATCAAATGAAACAAATGAATCAATTGAATCAATTGAATCAAATGAATTAAATGAATTAAATGAATCAAATGAATCAAATGAATCAAATGAATCAAATGAATCAAATGAATCAAATGAATCAAATGAATCAAATGAATCAAATGAATCAAATGAATCAAATGAATCAAATGAAACAAATGAAACAATTGAATCAAATGAATCGAATGATTTAAATGAATCAAATGAATCAAATGATTTAAATTATTCAAATGAATCAAATTAATCAAAAGAATCAAATGAATCAAATGAATCTAATGAATCAATTGAATAAAATGAATCAAATGAATCAAATGAATCTAATGAATCAAATGAATCAAATGAATCAAATGAATCAAATGAATCAAATAAATCAAATGAATCAAATGAATCAAATGAATCAAATGAATCAAATGAATCAAATGAATCAAATGAATCAAATGAATACATTAGTGAACTAGTTTCTAGTCTTCCACGAATACAATCTCGAATAAACTGAATAAATTATAGAAATCAACAAAACGACCGAAATAAAAAAGTAAAGCAAAAAATGAAATAATAGGTTTTCAAATTCATAAAATGAGTAGAAAAATTAATGTAAATCAAAATTATAATATACACGAATCAAATTAGATTAGATTATTAAATAAAAATTAAGATTATATTTAGAAATAGTTATAAGATTAATAGAATAAATTGACTCATACTAACAAATTGAATGAAATAAAACGAATGACTGAACATTAAATGCATAAAATTAAAGATATTAATAAAATGCATCTAATGAATCAATTGAATCAAATGAATTAAATGAATCAAATGAATCAAATGAATCAAATGAATCAAATGAATCAAATGAATTAAATGAATCAAATGAATCAAATGAATCAAATGAATCAAATGAATCAAATGAATCAAATGAATCAAATGAATCAAATGAATCAAATGAATCAAATGAAACAAATGAATAAATGAATCAAATGATTTAAATGAATCAAATGATTCAAATGATTCAAATGAATCAAATGAATCAAATGAAACAAATGAATCAAATGAATCCAATGAATCGAATGAATAAAATGAATCAAATGAATCAAATGAACCAAATGAACCAAATGAATCAATGATTCAAATGAATCAAATGAATCAAATGAATCAAATGAATCAAATGAATCAAATGAATCAAATGAATCAAATGAATCAAATGAATCAAATGAATCAAATGAATCAAATTAATCAAATTAATCAAATGAATCAAGTGAACCAAATGAATCAAATAAATCAAATTAATCAAATGAAACAAATGAATCAATTGAATCCATTGAATCAAATGAATTAAATGAATCAAATGAATCAAATGAATCAAATGAATCAAATGAATCAAATGAATCAAATGAATCAAATGAATCAAATGAAACAAATGAAACAATTGAATCAAATGAATCAAATGAATCGAATGATTTAAATGAATCAAATGAATCAAATGATTCAAATTATTCAAATGAATCAAATGAATCAAAAGAATGAAATGAATCAAATGAATCTGATGATTCAATTGAATAAAATGAATCAAATGAATCAAATGAATCTAATGAATCAAATGAATCAAATGAATCAAATGAATCAAATAAATCAAATGAATCAAATGAATCAAATGAATCAAATGAATCAAATGAATCAAATGAATCAAATGAATCAAATGAATCAAATGAATCAAATGAATCAAATGAATCAAATAAATCAAATAAATCAAATAAATCAAATAAATCAAATAAATCAAATAAATCAAATGAATTAAATGAATCAAATTGATTTAATTCATCTAGGGAATACAATGAATCAAATTAATGAAATGGATCAAATTAATAAAAAGAATGGATGAACAAAATGAATAAAGTAAAAAATAAATGAAACGCATAAATAAAACAAACGAATCAAATAAACACAATGAGCTGAAGTGATAAAATGAATAAAAAGAAGAAAATGAGCAGAATTTAATGCATTGATTAAGATGAAAAATTGAACAATGGTAAAAGGTTATAAATTAATATAAAGAAATAAATTGAATCAAATAAACTATTTGGATGGAATGATTAAAACTGAAAAAGTAGTCAGATTATTAAAATGAAGAAACTGAACAAAATGAATAAACTGAAAAAAATGAATAAAATGCATACATTGAAAACAATGAATAAAATAAGTTAAATGAATGATATGAGTAAAATGCACAAAAAGAGTAAACTGATCAGAGTGAATCCAAAGAATGAAACGAATAAAATAAGTAAAATGAACGCAGATTAACAAAACGAATAAAAAAATGCGGAATGAAATAATTAATTAAAAAGAAATGGTCATATATTTGAAGCTAAAAATATTTTTGAATAAAAAAATGAATAAACCGGATTGTACGAATTTCAGAACCATTGCATCAGAAAGTTTTGAAATGTTTTTGAAAATCTCATCTTCTGAGAAAAGGCTAATAAATATGCAATGGACTTTCTAGAGCTTCCATCTTTTTCTGGTTTTATTCTTTTTGTTTTCATGCTTTTTTACTTGACGGCTCCGTTTAAAGATTATCTGGTTTTTCTACTTTATTGTCGGACCTTAATTAGTTTTCAGGAACCTGGAACGTTCAATTTGCTTTGGAATTCGAAGTTTACTTTTTGGTCACATATTCCCGAAAAAAAGATTTATGTACAGAATAGAATTTACAGATCCAGTATTGGGGGGGGCGTGTGAGGAATGGCAAATGATGGTTAATGCAGTGACATTATTTTTATAGGTATATTATTATGATATATTGATTTCTTACATTCTTATCATGAATAATGTAAGTAGTAATTTTTGCGCCATAACCAGTATAACCTAAATCTTGCAAAAGAGTTAAATTTTCGCTAGATTTTTGGGCTTCAAACATACAGTTGCTTTCGGTGACGCCACGAGTATAATTATATAAGAAATCTTTTATCTCACTACTAGGCGAATTACTTGTTGATCTGTGTATTGATATACCATCCAACATTTACCTCATGATTGAACGCAATGCCTTATCCAAGAGATAAATACTAGAACTCACTGTTTCTTTATCAACACATTATTTTGTCTTTGAAGTGAACTTATATACTGATTTTTGAGAAATAGTTAATTTATTATAAAGGTAATTCACAAAATGTTCTCAACATCGAATTCCTTGAATCACGTAGATGTGTTTTCATACCCCGATATTCAAAATCGGTTTAGTTTTGCCCCTAAAACACCAGTAAAGCAATACTCTGTATGAAACAATCTCATTTTTAGTTAGGGGAAATTGGTAAGCGTGGACTAAAAATACAAAATGTTCAATATCTCCGCTGCTCGTGCACGGATTTAGACAATCTATAGCTTGTTAGAAAGGTATTTTTACAAGCTTTCTATTTATATGCAGATTGTATTGTTTGAAAGTTATTTGCAAAAAACTTGCCGTGTTTTGACAAAATCGCCCATATCTCAGAAAGTAAACAACATATCGAAAATCAAAAATAATAGTGTCAAATGGCAACGTTAGGCCTTTCATTTGAAACTAATTTCATTAAGATCGGTTCAGCCATTGCTGAGATAATTACATGACATTTTGTACATACATACATACACACATACACACACACATACAGACATTGTCTCAATTTGTCGAGATGAGTCGATTGGTATATGAGACTCGGCCCTCCGGGCCTCGGAAGAAGTTTTCAAAGTTTGAGCGAATCCTATACATTTCTTTTGTAAGAAATGTAAAAATTGCCCGATTTAGTCAATGTCCCCATTTTGTCATCCTAAAATACATGAGACTGATGAAAATGGGTCTTTATTGTATGTATTATTCACTGTGTTACACATTAATAGGTACATTCCATTTTTGGGGATTTTTATTGCATCGCACTACAAAATTTTTTAGGTAGTTTTCAAGGGGTTATTTTATAGACTTCTTCCAAAATTTGGCGAACCTATTCCAATTCGTATACCAATTAATTGGTATACTTAAGGGTTTCACGGTGTTCCCAAAACCGTTATTAACAAAAAATGACCATAAATTTCTCATAAGGCATTCGAAAGATACAGTATCCAAGCATCTTCTCAGTGAATTTCAAAATGATCCATCGAGAGATACGAGAGAAATTGCGATTTGAATTTTTATGACACGTTTCATAAGGCTACCAGCAAACACCCACGGGTTTGGTCCTATCTCTATAAACAAAAAAATATTTGTCTACTTATTTAGTACATGGCATTCGAAAGATATAGTAATCAAGAATATCCCCTGCAAGTTTGAAAATATTTCATTGACGGAATCGAAATTTATAACGGTTTGGGTGTAGTATGCGGTCATAGATGGGTTTTCTACCAGACTTCAAGCGTGAATCCATGTTTGTTCATTGACTATTTAGATCGTTTATACGTGTCGCGGTTTTTAAAGGAAAACCTTACCATTTAATTACATAAATATAATGTACAAAAGGTGTTATTTATATGGTGCACTGAAAAAGTGTGAAAATAGGGTTGTCTACCAAACGTTAAACATAATGTGTAAATTAAAAAAAAATGGATAAAAGTTGGAATGTTAACTTCAATAGGCCATATCTCAATGGTTTGTTGGCCGATTCTAATTATTTTTTCATTATTGAACAGGTAGACGTTTCATCGTTAATTTTCATTAAGAAGAATACAAAATAGAGTTGTCTAATTCAAACAATAGACAACATAATTATCCTCAACTATACGTATTATCACTATTTAGTGAATATCTTTATATTCAAAACAACGACCTATCAATTTCTATACATTAGTTGAATGCAACGAACGCAAACTACAAATCATGGAAGAATAAAACCATAAATTTTAAAAATATGAAGGTATTTGCTGATTCAGATCAATTTATGTTATGATACGGTTTTTGTTGGAAATTTTGTACAATCGTGATTCGCTGGTTGGGTTGACAGATGTTAAAACTGATCAAAGGGGATGTTATTAGTACAAGTTCATCTGCTCATATCTCTAACTATTGTCAGTTTTACTGTCGAATTGAACTTATCATGAGAATTTGACATTCAGATGTTTATACAGCAATTGCAATCAACTAGTATATAAAAATGGATAGGCCGCTATTTTTAAAACAAAAATATTCACTAAATAATGATAATACGTATAGTTGAGATCAATTATATTGTCTATTTATTGATGTAGATGACTCTATTTTATATTCTTCTTAATGAAAATTAACGATGAAACGTCTACCTGTTCAATAATGAAAAAATAATTAGAATCGGTCAACAAACCATTGAGATATGGCCTTTTGAAGTAAACATCGGACCACTCTATCATGAGTTTATCTTTGATATAGGCACACACGCTTGCATAAGCACGTATCATTATAATGATGAAAAGTTGTGAGTATCATTGAGAGATAGGATATCAGTATTCTTTTCTCTCTTGAATAGTGGTCCCGCTTTGCTTGCTTGATTATTTGGTGGAATTGGTTCAAGAACATAGAAGCTGTTGAATCATTCAGATTCATTGTGTAATGCTGAATCTGAATATAAAATTCTTCTGGCCATATTAGCGGTTTTCAGCGGCTCATAGCTTCATATGGCTTGTGGAGCGGATATTAGGCAACAGGGATCGCTTATTTGATTCTGCTGAGAATTGAGGGGAAAAATTTGAACTTGTGTTCACAATGCTTTATAAATTTAGGGAAATCGTGGATATTCAAACATCGATATGCATTTTATCAGTTTTTCGGATGTTGGAATCATCTGATTCAGCCCAACACATATAGGTTCAATTTTTTCTAACATTGTATCTCTAGCTTACGAATATTTGGAATTTTATAATCGTGAACCAAAACGAAGTATACCAATTAATTGGTATACTTAAGGGTTTCACGGTGTTCCTAAAACCGTTATTAACAAAAAATGACCATAAATTTCTCATAAGGCATTCGAAAGATACAGTATCCAAGCATCTTCTCAGTGAATTTCAAAATGATCCATCGAGAGATACGAGAGAAATTGCGATTTGAATTTTTATGACACGTTTCATAAGGCTACCAGCAAACACCCACGGGTTTGGTCCTATCTCTATAAACAAAAAAATATTTGTCTACTTATTTAGTACATGGCATTCGAAAGATATAGTAATCAAGTATATCCCCTGCAAGTTTGAAAATATTTCATTGACAGAATCGAAATTTATAACGGTTTGGGTGTAGTATGCGGTCATAGATGGGTTTTCTACCAGACTTCAAGCGTGAATCCATGTTTGTTCATTGACTATTAAGATCGTTTATACGTGTCGCGGTTTTTAAAGGAAAACCTTACCATTTAATTACATAAATATAATGTACAAAAGGTGTTATTTATATGGTGCACTGAAAAAGTGTGAAAATAGGGTTGTCTACCAAACGTTAAACATAATGTGTAAATTAAAAAAAATGGATAAAAGTTGGAATGTTTACTTCAAAAGGCCATATCTCAATGGTTTGTTGGCCGATTCTAATTATTTTTTTCATTATTGAACAGGTAGACGTTTCATCGTTAATTTTCATTAAGAAGAATACAAAATAGAGTTGTCTAATTCAAACAATAGACAATATAATTATCCTCAACTATACGTATTATCACTATTTAGTGAATATCTTTATATTCAAAACAACGACCTATCAATTTCTATACATTAGTTGAATGCAACGAACGCAAACTACAAATCATGGAAGAATAAAACCATAAATTTTAAAAATATGAAGGTATTTGCTGATTCAGATCAATTTATGTTATGATACGGTTTTTGTTGGAAATTTTGTACAATCGTGATTCGCTGGTTGGGTTGACAGATGTTAAAACTGATCAAAGGGGATGTTATTAGTACAAGTTCATCTGCTCATATCTCTAACTATTATCAGTTTTACTGTCGAATTGAACTTATCATGAGAATTTGACATTCAGATGTTTATACAGCAATTGCAATCAACTAGTATATAAAAATGGATAGGCTCGCTATTTTTAAAACAAAAATATTCACTAAATAATGATAATACGTATAGTTGAGATCAATTATATTGTCTATTTATTGATGTAGATGACTCTATTTTATATTCTTCTTAATGAAAATTAACGATGAAACGTCTACCTGTTCAATAATGAAAAAATAATTAGAATCGGTCAACAAACCATTGAGATATGGCCTTTTGAAGTAAACATCGGACCACTCTATCATGAGTTTATCTTTGATATAGGCACACACGCTTGCATAAGCACGCTATTTTTAAAACAAAAATATTCACTAAATAATGATAATACGTATAGTTGAGATCAATTATATTGTCTATTTATTGATGTAGATGACTCTATTTTATATTCTTCTTAATGAAAATTAACGATGAAACGTCTACCTGTTCAATAATGAAAAAATAATTAGAATCGGTCAACAAACCATTGAGATATGGCCTTTTGAAGTAAACATCGGACCACTCTATCATGAGTTTATCTTTGATATAGGCACACACGCTTGCATAAGCACGTATCATTATAATGATGAAAAGTTGTGAGTATCATTGAGAGAGAGGATATCAGTATTCTTTTCTCTCTTGAATAGTGGTCCCTCTTTGCTTGCTTGATTATTTGGTGGAATTGGTTCAAGAACATAGAAGCTGTTGAATCATTCAGATTCATCGTGTAATGCTGAATCTGAATATAAAATTCTTCTGGCCATATTAGCGGTTTTCAGCGGTTCATAGCTTCATATGGCTTGTGGAGCGGATATTAGGCAACAGGGACCGCTTATTTGATTCTGCTGAGGATTGAGGGGAAAAATTTGAACTTGTGTTCACAATGCTTTATAAATTTAGGGAAATCGTGGATATTCAAACATCGATATGCATTTTATCAGTTTTTTGGATGTTGGAATCATCTGATTCAGCCCAACACATATAGGTTCAATTTTTTCTAACATTGTATCTCTAGCTTACGAATATTTGGAATTTTATAATCGTGAACCAAAACGAAGTTGTTATAAGCTTGGTTATAAGTTATTCGCATTTAACACGGACAATATATATTTCAAACTATGATGTACTACATTCTTTTCCTAAATGTTGTACAGACAGGTTAAATGTTATACCTACTAACGGAGTGTTTAAAATGTACGGCATATTGTGAAATATTTAATAGTCAGAAAATTACTTCGAGCTTCGTCTAAAGTTGAGCAGGAATAGTAAAATTACACATGCCTTTCAATCTTTGGGAAGAAATTAGTATCCCGCTTTAACGCTTTAGTGATCTGGACAGATTAGTTCGCTGCAATTATTCCGAGCTTGACGAATAAAGTTTTATTCGAAATATGAATCTTGACAGTTGACTTTAATGCCTTTATTCTAAGCTACCCGAGATTTTTTTTTGCAACCAGGCAACCAAAAATGTTTTCAAATTTTGTTGAATGGAAAAAATCACACTATATTTTTTTCCTATTCCATCAACATTGCTATCCTATCATCCAAAATTTGTCAACTGTTTAATAAAAACTTGACACAATTTAACAAATTGCATTCATTTGTATTTGTATTTGTATAAAAAAAAGTCCAACTGACAATTTGTCTTAATGAACTATACTAAACTAAGGTAAACTAAACATAATTAAAATAGTGACAATATACGACGACGAAACTGCGAAGAGTTCATGACGAAGTCAAAAATTTCAGCAAACTCGTTGAAGCGACGACTCATTGCTAAAATTGGACTATTGGTAGCGTAGTTAGTGCTGCGCATTTCAGAATGCAGCAGGACTCGAGGGCGAAGAGAATGGGTAGGCGCGTAGAGGTTGATTTGCGCTAGTAGCTCCGGATCATCATATTCAGCCAGCAGAATCTTTGACACGAAGGTAGCTTGCGCTGCATGTCTCCGGCGTGTTAAAGTATTAAGTCCTAAAAGACGACAACGGTCCTCGTACGGTGGCAGGTTTAATGGATCGTACCACGGAAATTCACGTAACGCATATCGTATGAATTTACGCTGGACTGCTTCGATCCTAAGGCTCCACGTAGCTTGATACGGGCACCAAACGACGTTTGCAAATTCCAACTGCGGGCGCACCAATGAGCAATAAAGAGCCTTGAAGCATAGAGAAATTCGTTGGATATTTTGAAAATAAATCCCAGCAAACGATTGGCTCTGTCGATGGTCGTTGAGGCGTGATGAGTATACGTTAGCTTATCATCAAGAATGACTCCTAGATCCTTCACGTGGTCAACGCGTTGTAGTAGAGTTCCTGCGATGTTATAGTTGAAGGTAATTCTCGTTCGTTCGATAATAGCTGATGACAAAACATTTTGCAACGCTAAGGACCATCATGTTTCTTACACACCAGCTATAAAAGGTGTCAATAAGATGTTGTAGCTCACGGCAATCGGCTTCATTCCGTATAACAAGAAAAAAATTTAAGTCGTCGGCAAAAAACAGCTTTCATCCACGGCTTAGAACGAAAACCGCATCGTTCACGAACAGTGAAAAAAAAGTGGACCTAGCGTACTACCTTGAGGAACTCCGGAAGTGTTGAAAAAGGATTCTGAAACAATATCGCCAATTTGAACAACGATTTCACGGTGCACAAGGTAGGATCGAAGCCAATGGCAGAATCTAGTAGAACACCCTAGCTTATCAAGCTTTGTTATCAGTATCTCATGATTAACTCTATCAAAAGCTGCCTTTAGATCAGTGTAAATAGTATCCACCTGCAATTTCTTAGACATTTGCTCCGTGCAAAATGACGTAAAGCAGACGAGATTCGTCTCGACTGAACGTCCTGGGAAAAATCCGTGCTGAGAAGTACTAATCTAGCGTCGACAAGCAGAAAATAACGCCTCGTTGATAATTGATTCAAACACTTTAGATTCGACTCCTAGCGAAGTGATTCCGCGATAGTTCGCTATGTTGCGTTTGTCACCTTTATTGAATACTGGGAACATAACTGAGCATTTCCAATCCTCAGGAAACGTTTGCTGCTGAAGCGATAGGTTAAAAATATATGCAAGTGGTGTTACAAGTAATTCCGAACATTTTTTCAATACAGTTGAAGGTATAGCACTGAGGCCGGGTGCATAAGATGACTTGGTTTTCCGAATCGCAGATATAACCATTTGTTCAGAGACAGTAAACACATCCAAATCAACAGCACAAGCAGGCACGTCGCGAGAGGCATTTTCGAGTTCGTTTGCGGTTGGCGAGTCAGTTGAAAAAACACTCGAGAAGAATCTGGCAAACAACGTACATTTCGCCACAGTTGTCGTAGTTTCTTCGCCGTCGTAAAACATCCTTGATGGAAGTCCAGTTTCTTTTCGCTTCGCGTTGACAAATGACCAAAAGCCCTTCGGGTTTCGGCGTAGATTATTCTGGATGCGGTTTACATAGCGTTTGTACAGAAGCTTGTAACAACGATACTCATTACTGGTTAAAGTGAACAAGCGCTTAGAAAGAGGACACCGTCGATTTGTGTACGCACATAGGGTTTTTGGTCGAGTACGTTTTAGCTTTCGAAGAGTGCTGTTTGACCAGGGCGGCTTGCTAGGAGGCTGACATTTAGGCACTGAGGTCTCAACACAGTTCAGTAGTAGTCGCTTGTAGATGGCAACTGCAGCATTAACACTCACTTGGGCATACAGTACACTCCAATCAATTTGCGACAGAGAACTGCGCAGCTTTACAAAATCAGTTTTGCGAAAGTTGAGACGGTCGACAGAAAGATTTTCTACATACTGAACTGATCGAATAGTGCCAATTGAGATTTCAAGCGCGAGATGAAAGTTGTCAAGTGGAACAATCACGCTGGATGCTTCATTGACGGAACATACAGGTATAATAGTTTCACTAATAAAGACGAGATCCAGAAAGCGTGACTGGTGGTTAGGAATCATGCTTACTTGACTTAGCCCGTTGAAAGAAAATCCGTCCAGTAGCAAACGACTGGCGATGTTGGTTGTCGAAGCAATCGGGTCTGGGTAAGCGTATCCGTGTCGTGACGGCACCCAAATGAGCCCTGGCTGATTGAAATCACCAAGGACAATCATCACACCATCCGCGCCAGCTTGTGAAGAAGCGTTATTCACAGCATCCATGTGAAGTTGCATGATATTGCAGTCGAGTCGCTTTTCAGGAGGAATATAGACAGCACCAATTTAAAAGTTCTTCGACGAAGTTGTAATTCTAACCCAAACAGCCTCAACACTGGTTAAACTACCAACATCAATCTCACATGAGGCAAATGCGGTGGAAACAGCAATCAAAACTCCTCCTCCACGTCCGCGAATACTGTTGCCACTATTTCGGTCCGCACGGTATATGGTGTAAGCATCGCCGAAAAGCTGCACTGATGTTATACGCGCATCGAGCCATGTTTCGGTGAAGACGCAAACATCGTAGTCACCGTCCACAGCAGCTAAATACACGTCGTCAATTTTCGTCTTAAGCCCTCTCGCGTTCTGATAGTAAATCCGCAAACCATTAATGTCATGTGAGAGGTGTCGTGCTGCATTCCAAGTTTCAGGACTGCGGGCTCGATGATCACTATCACCGCAAATAGCGCGGGGAGAGCAGGATGTACTGTTGTCAGGAAGGGGAACAAGCTGCGATACGGAGGGAATGACTGCGTCATAACTGTTGTGTCCAGCGGCTGACTGCGACATTTAAATCAAACATGATTTACGAAATTCATAGTCATGTGGAATTAAAATTAAATCTAAAACATTTGTGATGCTCGTATATATCAGGAGCAGAACACGTAAATTTTTGCGATTTTTTCTAGTTCTGTGTAATACTAAAAAGCCACCCTGAGTTGAACTTGAACAACGACTGGCTTATGCATATTTTTAAATGTATTGTATTCCATAAGACAAATTGTTTTTGGTTTAATAATTGAATATCTTCCAAAACTCGTTGAAATGTTATGCAAACGTATTATGTGTATTAATGATATTTTTCAGAATTGATAATTTACAAAAGTTTTTCTGTGATCGTTTTACATTTCTTATAAAAGAAATGTATAGAATTCGCTCAAACTTTCAAGATTTTTTCCGAGGCCCGGAGGGCCGAGTAATATATACCAATCGACTCAGCTCGACGATTTGGGACAATGTATGTGTGTGTGTCTGTGTGTGTGTATGTAACGGACAAATTCTCATTCGTGTTTCTCAGCAATGGCTGAGCCGATCTTATCCAAACCAATTTTAAATGAAACAACTAAAAACCAGTATGAACGCTATTAATTTGTTTTTGATTCTGATGTTTAGTTTCCAAGATATGAATGTTTGAATGCGTAAAAATGGCGTTTTTCGCAGTTTTTTTGAATTATCTGCCAAAATTGACAACATAGATTAACAATTTATATGTTTTTAGACAGCTTTAACGAATACCTTTCGAACAAGCTATAGATTGTTAAAATTGGACTGTTATCAAAAGAGATATTTAACATTAAATGCGAACGAAAGATTTTTATCATTTCCCATTGCCAGAAATATGACCAAAAACATGTAATCTATTATTAACGCCAAAACGGCTTATTTTAGGTCAATAGTATCTTCGGAGAATTTAATGGAGGCAATATGTCCTTTCTTTTGGTATTATGCTTTTGCTGATTAATCCCCCTTTGAGTGAGATATTTTCACAAATTTTCTTGGATGTGATTATATCGAAATGATGTCTTCAGCAAATTTGTAGCTCTTACTTTTGCGAATAACTTTACTAAAGACTTCAAATATCTATTTTGAATACTTTAAAAGTTATGGCTTGTTGTTTGTTGATTACTCTTTGTCGCCTATTTATTGTTCAATATAGTAATAATCCATTGAAATAAGCTAAACATTATTTCGATAAAACGAATTTTGCATTTCATTTTACTATCTACAACAGCTAGAAATAATCACCGAACACTTCCAAGTTGTCTGGAAGGAAATTGATAACCTATCAGTACACAAATGTTCATTTGTGCGAACCTTCTGACTGCAATTTTTCTAACTTATAACCATCGGATCGATCTGAAACATATCGGAAAATGAAAAGCGAAATAAATAACTCCAAGCAACGGAGTAGCCAAGAGAAGGTTTTGGGGTTTAACACCATACAACCCCCCCCCCCCTCCCACCACACCAAAAAAAATTGGATTGAAGTTGAAAATTTATTGATGCAGACTGATTTAATTCAATATTACAATAACAATTATCTGATCCGTAGATTGAAAACCTGTTGTTGTAAACATCATGAGGACTTTTGATAAATTGTCGGAATGGGGTCCTGATATGTAACTGATCTATTGGTCTTGATTTCACAGTTGTGTAATAGCATTAAAATCAAATTCCTGCCTGAAAACATTCCAATAGAAAATTCCAGAGTTCTGTAATCAATCATAATCCCCAGATTTATTTTCAAATTGAGCTCGTTTTTGTAGAAATGTACTGTAATAAAGGTCTTTATTTAATAGGAAGCGAAGTTAAAATTGATTTAATGTCTATGAAACATAGAACTGCTCACCAAAAAAATGCATTACTTTCAACATTTGCTAAAGATATTTTTGCCTTTCTCATTCACTCTAAAATTTGTCAATCTAATCCCGACCCGGAGAGCCGTGTGTCATATGCCAATCGACTGAGTTCGTCGAGATCGGAAAATGTCTGTGTGTGTATGTATGTGTGTATGTGGAAAAAAATGTGACCTCTGTTTCTCAAAGATGGCTGAACCGATTTGCACAAAGTTAGTCTCAAATGAAAGGTACAACCTTCCCATCGGCTGCTATTGATTTTTTTTTATTGATTGGACTTCCTGTTCCGGAGTTACGAGTTGAAGAGTGCAATCACACAGCAAATTCCGATATAAACTGAAATAAAAAATTATCAAAATCAAATTTGTATTTTTGATGCCAAATGACTTTAAAATGCATGAAACATTGAGATGTTTGACAAAAATTGACTTCTTTGGACTTTGGTACATTTTTGCCTTTCTCATATAGAAAGGTTATGCAATCACTCCAAAAATCGTCAATTATACCGGCCCGGTGGGAGTATGTAGTGAGGGGTTGCTACTTTTAAATTAAAACTAGTTTAAAATTTCTTAACAAGTTGAAAATTTTTGGCAGGACCTGGACCTCCCGGATCTTTCTCCATGAACCGCCGCTGGTTTCAAGCGATGTTTCAGTATCACATAGTATCTCAAGATCGTGGCTGTCGATCCATTGTATGTATGTGCAAATCGTACTGAACATGTAATATTCATTTCCACCATTTTATTGAACATAACCATCGTAGTCTGGACAAATGAGACAAGCACAATTGCACCACTAGGTGGATTAAAACAGATTTTTATTTTGGGAATGCGTCGAGTTTAGACGAAACCGTAATATGATTAATAACGAGGATAACACTTTCCGAATGTAGAGAGAAATTTATGAAAAATGGCGATTTCCATTCGATTCTAGCAGGTTCTGATCGATTTTGATGAGCATTTGATTTTTGTTGTATGACCAATTATATGTATAGGTCCAATGTTTAAAAACAGTAATTTAAGATCAAGATAGCATCATTTTGAAACCGCCAATTTCGGAGGTTTAGTATCTTCGATGAGTTTTACAAACGTTAAACAGCGCATCATTTGATAAAATAATTTCGACGGTATATCGTCCAAGAAGTATTTATGGTGAATTTTCTCAGGTTAATATTCATAACTACAATAAATTGTCAACAAATTCGCTAAAGACACGAACTCTGTTACTATTTTCTGAAAAATTAATTCTGCATGATTTTAAAGCTTCAAAAATTACGGTTTCGGAATTATGCCGTTTGGACAGTATGATCGATTTTCACCAAACCCCCACCAAACCGAATTTCTGGCTACGCCGCTGACTTCAAGTAAGTAGAAACAAAGTCGTTCTACACTCGTTCACAAGAAACTTCTTCGAATACTGAGTATCTAGTATAACACATTGAAACCCCGATTTTATCAGCCAAATATGAACATATGTTTGATGGGCTTTAGCAGACGAACAAGACTGAATTCGAGTAAATCCTTTCTTGAGCATGTTTTCCTTATCATGAAGATATGCGAAATATGCGAAAATAAAAAGTTCATCATAATCAGAAATAGTTATCAGACTACATCAAGGGACGAGAAGAATATTTTAACAGCTTCAGTTTATTATAAAGAAAAAATTGCCCGATTTAGTCAATGTCCCCATTTTGTCAGCCTAAAATACACCATAAGACTGATAAAAATGGGTCTTTATTGTATGTATTATTCGCTGTGTTTCACATTAATAGGTACATTTCATTTTTGGAGATTTTTTCATTGAATCAAACTACAACAATTTTTAGGTAGTTTTCAAGGGGTTATTTTATAGACTTCTTCCAAAATTTGGCGAACCTATTCCTATTCGTATACCAATTAATTGGTATACTTATGGGTTTATATGTTGCAGATAGAGAAAATACTGAAATTTTCAGCTTTTTTCCTACACAATATTACGAAAGCTTATTAAACAATTTTTCCTAATAAGTTTGTGAAAATTATAAACTATTTGAAATTTTTTAATAGTTTTATTTTTTATTTAACCGTGATTTTTTAATACATAGTGACCATCGCTTCACAACGTAGTCTATTTTACATGGCTTGCGGTGAGCACGATCTCTCGAATTGTTGAACTGAAAATTATGGAATAGAAATTAATTTTTAGTATTCTTTACAGACCCGCTGGTGCCCTAAGACGATTTCGCTAGATTTTCAGAGCACTGTGCACCCAGTGCATTAACGCAAGTGACGGAAAGTTATCGAAAAGTTTCGTGAAAATGAAAATTCCAGTAATGATGATGATTTTCCAAAACGGTTCGTTTTCGAGAGGTTTTTATTTGTTCTTTGGCATTAGGATTAGCGATAATAATTCAAATCAAGGATACTACTGGGAAGTCACCTTTAGAGAAAGTCGATGTCGAAGTAAAATTTGAAACTATGCACGCAAGCACTTCAGAGATAGCGTGATATCAGGAGCTGCTATTTCATTTCAACGCTTTTTTGTGAAAAGTGCGATACTTACAAATGTAAACATAGGGCTTTTTTCATACATGCGAATTAGGGCTTTGAAACGCAACAAATTAACTTAAAAATTTGGATTCTACGATATTGCTTTCTTAAACTACAGCAAAAAATACAACGGGCGAAACTGTATTTTTGTTTGTTTATTTAAAGTTTCGCCCGCGATACTTCAATTATTATTAAATTATTATTAAATAGGAAATAAAACCAAGTCTGGAAATATTCACTGTTGATTTTCTTTGAATGGTATCACTGCTAGTATCGCCCTTTTCAAGAAAAAGCGTTGATTTCTTTGTTCTCAGTCGCGTTGGAAATTTGAGTAAAGTATAAACTTCAAATCGATTCAACAAAAAAAATTCGATTTATTTGGCTCAGTACAATATATAACCCCTTTAGGAAAATTCAGTTTTCCCACCACAATATAGATATTTTATTAACAGAGCAATAACAATAATTCGTTGGTATGTCTATTTTATGGACCATTTTTTCGCTTTCCCATTGATTTGGTTTGAGATTTCTAGCACTGATGTTGTCCTATGCTGATTTGAGAGATTCTCTGAGTCCTGCCACTATCCCATGTAGTATGTGTAATCAAAAACATCGCGAAGCATCAAGTTCTAAATGTTATCAAACGATATAATATCCGAAGAGTGATAAGAGTTATAAGAAATGTCTCATCACACTGTTAGGTGGATTAAACACGTTTTTTCTGGTCAAGTCTCCCTACCGCGAGAGCCTTGATCAAGGTGTGGGGAGCTTGACCAAGAAAATCTTGAAATATCAGATCAGAAAACAATGGCATATAACATGCTGTTATCTTTTTTTCCCATATTGTTGAGGTTCTTCGTACTAGTTAAAAATATAAAACGATTGTATTTCATGAGCTTTGATTTTTTAATGCATTTATTTTTTTGGATTAACTGTACTGATTACAGTGCAGGTTCACGTGACACAAAATCAGCCATAAAAAATTATTAGTGTATCTATCTGTGGTGCTCTTGAACGATTGATTGAAAAAAAAAGTTTCTCTTCTTTTTGGAAACGGGAACGATTTTTCCAAAAAAAACACCATTTTCACCTGAAAAAAAACCCGTTTTAATCCACCTAGTGGTGCAATTGTGCCTTTCTCATTTATCTAAACTACGATTCCATGGCTGGTTATGTTTAATATAATGATGGAACTGTCTATTAGATATTCTGTGCGATTTACACATACGTACAATGAATCGACAGCTACGAACTCGAGTTGCTATGTGTCGACGCTGAAACACTTGAAACCAGCGGCGGATCCAGAAGAAGGGGTTCGGGGGTTTGGAGCCCACCAAAGATTTTCAAATTGTTAAGAAATTTTAAATTAGTCTCTCATCTCAAAAAACTTTAAAAAAAATTTAAGGGTTGTGTACAGGACACAACCACGGTGACATTAAAAATGTAGCTTTTTTCAAGAGCGTGCAAATGAATTTTATCTATCACACATATCGACTCACGTTCTTGCTCACTCGACTGTTTTCATATGTTACAATTTGCAATATACCCTCCCCATTAAAACATAATTTATTGAAGGTCATTTAACGGTAATCTATTATTACAATTAATCAAGTATCTCACTAGGTGATTGGCATTATTTGGCTGATCCACCCAATAAAAATAGGCTGGTCTGTCCAGAAAATATATTCAAAAGAAAAGTTCCATATTGAGAACTGTGATGAGGAAGCTCACGCCCGCCAACGGAAATATACAGATTTTTCATGAAATATGAAAATTCATTTTCCATTTAAATTTTCAATAATGTACTGAATGAACTTAAGTAAACAATCTTAAGGTTAAGTATTTCTTGATCGATTAATGGTTGAACAAATGAAATTATTTGATAAATTACATTGTTATACAACGTTCGTACTACCAGTTAAAACGGGTTTTATGCTATCTTGGTGACATTTTTCTTGTTGCTAATTATTATAACGTGTTAGAACTCTGTTGTGTAAACATTGTATTGTTAAACCAATTCTGCAGCGTTTTATGTTATATAGGTGTTTTATGTGGTAATAGGACTGACATAATTATATCTTCAGTACAGCGGTTTGTTTCATAATTTAAACAGATTTATTTTAAAATTTAAATTGGTTTACCAACCATTCTATTTGTTGTATACTTAGAAGCGCGATTAGAACTGTCTTTTAAATACATAGGGCAGGACAGATACTCTGACTGCATAAACTGGGAAAACAATTTTAAGTCCAGTAACGCTTAAGACATGGCTTGAATTTGAATCGAAAAAGAACACCCGCTTAAACTGCTGCTGGGACTGTAAGTTCTGTTTCAAAATTTTCCGTTTTGTGCAGTACGAAACAAAAGTGTTTGAAATTAGAAAACAAAAAGTTCTGCTGGGAATGTGATTGTTTCCGATGCAATTACACTCAAGTTTTTTTTTACATGGGGGATACAGGCCGCGTAAATGAAAACCGCGCAAATTTCAAAAAACGCGTAAATTTCAAAATCCGCGTAAAACAATACCGCGTAAAAACCTTGAGTGTACCCTCCTATATAAAATACTACGCTGCTGGACAGTGCAATAACTACGGAAGCACGTTGTCAAATGCTTTGCTGATAGAAAACATATAACCGAAAGATATATCACATATAACCGAAATATGAAACATATGAAAGCCAATAGCTGCGTAGGGTAGCTGCAAAGCGCCGTAAACATGGATTAACAAGTTATAACGCACACGCATGTATAAAAATAAATATTTTTTTCAACCCAACTCTCAAGCAGCACATATAAGTCGCATCCTGCCGTATTGAATTAAATCCAAACCACCCCACCCACCCACTTTGCAAATCATTCTGACACCGTGCTGGTACCCGAAAAATCCGTACACGTCCACCGCTGCCGAAAATGCATAGCGTCTACCGCTTAGAGTAGCGTTCAGACGCTGCAGCCATGATCTTACCCGTTCGACATAAGAACAAAAACTGATTCAAACGTGTACGCGTCACCTCTATTTATAAACGAACCGTATATGGTTTAGTCACTTAGGTGCGAGTGTGTGCAAATGCCAACGTTGCCGAAAATCGATAGCGCTTATTGCATCGCCCGGAGACGATGTTGCTCGTATGGGATACTAGCAACTGATTTAAACGGACATGAGTTGCGTCTATTTATGACTTTTCGTGTTTGATTAAGCGACTAAGGTGCCCTCTAATGACGGCTGTGTCTGAGAAATCTGCCTCACGAATGGTAATTTTCCCGTATTTCGTGAACTTTTTAATTTTGCCAATTTGCAAAAGTCTACTTTTATTGGGGAGATATTAAATTATTACCAATATTTAAGTTAGGTGTTTCTGAATCGGTTGGTGTATGAATGATTAAAATTCATCTAGTAATATCGGAGTTATAAGCGTGCAAACCTTACATAGGTTCGTTACATGGGAGATAGTTTAGATTTTAGAATGACACCTAGCCCCAGATAGTGGAGTAAGACATTTTTAATGTCAAAAACTGGTTTTTCAGACCCACAAGGAAAATTTATTTTTGAGGAATTAGAAAATTTTATTCGCGTTGATTTTAGGATTGAGAACGGAAAAGTATACAAATTCGTTTCGTCCAAAGCAGACACCATGGACTATCGCTTCGAATGGAAGCACTGCGTTCCAACGCAAATATTTCGGCGGTTAATCTATGCAAAATATTGGAAGAGGAATGGTTCCGAAGACTGTCTGTACCCCAATTCGTTATCACAGATAACGCAACAACATTTATGTCAAATGACTTCCAACATTTGTTGACCCTGTACGAAATTCAGCATTGGGCTAATTCTCGACATAGAAGTCAAGCAAACTCTGCTGAGCGTCTAAACCGGACAATTAATGCATTGATTAGAAGTTATGTGAAACAGGATCAAAAGTTATGGGATTCGAAAATCTCGGAGATTGAATTCGTACTCAATAATACGATTCACTCTTCCACAAGGTTTAGTCCACATTGCGTGGTCTATGGACATGAGATAGTTACCAAGAGAACTCAGCATAGATTTGAAATGGAAGAGGAGCTAGACGGAAATGAGAGAATGGAGAGACTGAAAGGAATGAATAAAAAAATGTATGAGTTTGTGAGAGAGCATTTACGGAAAACCCACGAAGAGACGTTACGATCTCCGACACAAGCGTTACTCATCATCGTTCGATGTAGGACAGTAGGTGTACAAGCGAAGCTTTCGTCAGTCGTCAGCGGGAGAGCAGTTTAACGCTAAGCTCGGTCCGCAGTACACGCCCTGTGTGATCATACGGAAAAAGGGCACTAGTTCATATGAAGTGGCGGACCTTAACGGGAAATCTCTTGGGATTTTCTCAGCCGCCGATTTGAAAGCGTAGTCTAAAATATAAGGGAATTCAAAAGCTTAAGTGCGTTGGATATGCGTATGAAGATAACAAACATTGGGAGACGATATCAATTTTCGTCAATTGATCCCTCTGAAAATACTTATCTCTTCCAGTTTGTCGTATCAATCGTATGCATACCAATGAATTTTACGTCTGGATACTAGTCCAATCCAGAGTTTTGGATTTGTCGGATGCATTAATCGCAGGATTGCCTAAAATAATATTTGCAATTTGCAATATTGAGATTAAGAGGCAGGGCGTAGTATCGGGGGGGGGGGGGGGGGGGGGGGGGGGGTTGGGGACGAACCCTCCCCGAAATATTTTGGAGAATTTTGAAAAAAATCAATATGTTAAACAAATTTCTGCCTAAAATTTTAAATAAAATTCTCAAAGTTTCATTTGCAAAAGTCATCTTATGAAAATATTTCCTTGTAGTGAAAATTGGCTGCAGACTCGACACCTACCTGACGGCACGTTGTGGAGGCTAGCTCAACCGCCGAGGACTATAACAAGTAGCTCGCGGCGAAGCGAGGAGCTGGGAGCTTATTGGTTCACGAAACGGATATCGGTACGGAGAAAAATTTCGCCACATTCTATAGTCCTTGACTGACGGCGAACATGGACTGGAGAGTGTGAGAGAAGTATCCCCATAGAGACCACCAGCAGGGATGCCACATTGAAATCTGTGTTTCGGTCAAAAAAGCCTTTTTACCATCTGTGATGACTTAAACAGGAGAAATATCTGTGAAAATCTGTGATGAATTTCCAAAAAAACTGTGAAAAATCACAACATTTTCAAAAATCTGTGAAATTTTCATCAATATGCCAAAAATCTGTCATCTGTAAAAAAGAATCTGTGATCAAAAATTGTGAAAACAATCTGTTACATTACAGAAAAATCCGTGAATATGGTAACCCTGACCACCAGGCGATTCGCTACCGCATCGGCCAATGGAACCCTGCTGCAGCACGAAGAATTACGAGCCGCAAGCTAAAGTGGAAGACGAAAGCCTTTAACGAAAACCTCTTTGTTGAGTTACTTCGGCGAACAACAAATCAAGTACGTTGATGCAGCTGATCTAACAAGAAGGATTGTGACGGCTTGTGACGTTACAATGTCACGAAAACTAGGGCCATGCAGTAGACGGCGTCCAGCTTACGGGTTAAATGAGTAGCTCAGTACGCTACACGCTGCTTGTCTTAGATCCAGAAGGCGGACTCAGAGCGTAAGATCGGAGAGTGAGAGAGGAGCGCATGCGACGTTTTGAGAAGGTAGGGACTCTTTAAAACGGGAGATCAAGCTTAGCAAGCCAATTGCCATAAGTAGCTGTGCTGAGAAATAAACGCCAATCCCTGGGGGACTCGTACTGAGTCGTCATGACGAAGATAAGGGTCCGTCAACACCAACTGAAATATATCCCGGGTAAGCTAAAGATAATCGTTGAGGGTCTCTTCCCGAATCATGATTCAACTACCTGTCACCTACATTGTAACGCGAAGAAGAAGAAGGTAACACAGCCGAGTGGTAAGTGACTAACGACGAGATCAAAGAAGCGTCGATGTGACTAAAATCAAAGAAAACCCCCGGTCCGGACGGAATACCAACCGTGGCGCTGAAAGCTGCGATCCTGGCATATCCGGACATGTTTAGAATGCTACTGCTGAAGTCTTTAGATGATGGTAATCCCCGAAATGAGGAAGGTGCAGAAACTGATGTTTCTGCCAAAGTGTGGGAAGTCAACGAGCCATCCAGCCTCGAATAGACCAATGCCGCAGCGTGGCATAAAAGAATGAACCAGTTCCTTAAGAGATACTTCCAGAGTAGAGCACTGCTGTACCAGACGAACAAACGGGCAATAGGCAATGCGAGTCACAGCGGGCATTCCTCAGGGCTCCATTCTTTGTCCAACAGTTTCGAATGGGATGTACGATGGGGCTTAACACTGCGGCTTCCCAGGAAAGTGAAAATCGTTGGTTTCGTGTACGATGTGTCACTAACGGTGAGACACTTGTAGAAATGGAGGTTTCGGTGACGGAGACAATAAAACCGCGAAAAGCTGAACAGGACGCTTCGACTGCTGGTCGTACGAGTTTCGATTGCATACCGGAGGCAGTATGCCTTGTCACCGAGATGATCCCCATCTGCATTACCCTGACGGAGGATATCAAGTGCTACAAACAATGAAACGCCAGAAACATGAGGAAGATGATAATTGCGTTGCATTGTTTCGAGGTTACTGAATCTTACGACTAGGATATTTGATTATTGGAGACCGGAGTCGAAAAACATTGATGGTCGGTAAGGACAGTGGTCGCGCAATAGGGAAGAGTTGGTATATCCCGACGACGAAACCGTATAACCCCGATACTCGATAACAATGCTCAACGATGTTTTCACTGTTTTGGTCGTTTGAATCTAGTACGTCGCGAATGAAAAGTTTCATGTGATACAGTAAGTGAACGTAATTCTGTCCGTGTGAATTTTTGTAATGTGATGTGAAGGTTCAGCAGGCTCGTGTAATTGGTGTTGTGGTTGTGTAATTTGCAATGAAAAAAAAAGTTACTCCGTAAATTTTTTTTTACCCGAGCTGGGGGAGAATGTAAGCGTCGGAAGTCTCCTCCGTGAAGATTGTTGATACTACCGCGTGTTTTAAATTGTCGTATAAGTTTTTAAATTATAAAGCAGGAAATGTTTGTGTTCGTTTGATGTGTTTACTGTGAACCGACCTTCCACTAATCACAGTTGATAGACCTTTGGAAAGCAACTATCATCAGCATGCAGCCACCATAGCTTTTAAAACCCACCACCAGAGGTCGTCGATGGAAAGGGGTGGCGGTAGGTGAAGGAACGGGTGGGGTGGCGATCAACCTGATTGGATAGCTCGCTGCGCGTTATATACCGCAGACGGGGGGCAATGAACTTGGCCAAAGGGGAATGACCGAGTTTGCTCTAGCTCGGTGCGATCAACTTCTCACGGGAAAGGCCGATCACTTTCCCGGAAAGCGTCGAATAGTAGAGTGTGTAGCTGAAACCTATAGTGTAATTTAAACCGTGAAAAGCTCGAGTGGACAACAGGACCTTGCAGTTTTTGCCAAAAATATGACCGACGTGCAGTACGCCTGTTCATCACGCCACGCCATTGTTCCGGGATTCCGGCTCGCCATCAATTAGCCGAGGATCAAGGCCGCAACCACCCTTGGTGTAACTCAACGACACCGAAGATCGCCACCCCTTCATCGGTTCCAGTCCAGCGGGCGGCAAAGGCCGTAGACGTGGCGGAAAGGAGAAAATAAAAGTAGAATTTGCATCAACTAATCGGGCATTTCCTTGCTACCCGCAAAACTCCAGGATAAGCGTGCCGACCCTGAGGTCTTTGTTTCAGGGAGTCTCAGCAGTGCTCACGGCTGGGGCTGGCCAACACTTACAACCCTGCCGATAACCCGACAAAATCTGACTTGAACATTCAGAATAATGGCAACTGCTCGTACGGGAGTATGAACCCCACGAACTCACAGTTTTTTAACTAATCTAAATCATCGACTGATAAAAATATTTTCAACCTAGACAAAAAGTCAACTCCACAGATGAAAGCAGCACATGAGTACAGATGCCAGCCCCTAAGTCAATCTCAGTTGGCTGCTCGACAAGCAGTCGCTAAAGATCTCCCAGTCTTCAGTGGCCACTGTTTTCCGCAACGTTCAATAATACGACAATGATGTGTGGATTCTCGGAAGACGAAAATGTCCTGCGACTACAGAGGTGTCTAAAGGGAAAAGCCTACGATTCCGCGAAAAGCCTGCTAATGCACCCATCCAACTTGAAAATAGTGAATTCAACCCTTCAGATGTTGTTTGGGCAGCCGGAAGTTATCGAACATTCATTGATTTCTAAAATCAATGCGCTTCCGCCAGTAAAACCTGAAAGATTGGACACACTAGTGGACTTTACCCTCTCAGTCCAAATTCTTATCGCTATGATCAATGCTTGCGATTTAGAAGAGTACATGTACAGTGCCTCATTGCTACACGAGCTCCTTGATAAACTCCCATCAAATAAGGAGCTTGATTGGGCTATACATCGCAAATCGCTTTCTCACTCCAATTTATCATCCTTTGACAGTTGGTTATATTTGCTAGCAGAGGCAGCTCGTTCAGTAACGATTAGAACAATGTCTGAATCAAACCTTAACAATGGGAGGCCGATAGAAAACAGAAGGCGTACGTCAACACCCACAGCAAAAATAACACGAATCCCGTTGCCTTTCCCTTAGAGTGTGTGGCATGCAAGAGACAATGCAGCCAATTGGAATCTTGCCAACGCTTTCTAGAACTGGACTACGATGCTCGTTAGGCAGTTATCAAAGGTAATGGGATTAGCCGAAAATGCCTCCGTAAACATCGAGGATGGTGTAAGTCAAACGATTGTGGTCTAAATGGTTGTACATACAAACACCATTCATTGCTACACAACGATAAAATAACTCCTCTACCATCAGCCAGCGAACAGAACGGCTGCTACACTCACCACGATTCTTCATTCACAGCTGTTTTCCTGTACGTACCAGTTGTAATCTATGGAGAAGGATGTAGACAAGTGACGACATATGCGTTTCTCGACAAAGGATCGGCTCTAACATTGATCTCCAAGACCTGGCCGATGAGCTTGAATTGAAAGGTTCACCCGAACCACTTTGCCTTAAGTGGACTGGAGGCACGCATAGAACGGAAGCAGACTCAGTACGGCTGAACATCAATATTCCCGGATTGAATATCAACCAACGTCACTCACTACAGAGAGTGACGTTGGTTGTGAAGTGAAGCAACTACAGAACAGTGAAGCAAGTACAGCTCAATCTTTAGATGCTGATTTGGCGAAGGAAAAGTATGCCCACCTTAGAGGGCTACTGGTTGCATTATACACTAAGCCGCGGATTCAAATCGGGTTAAGGCATGCACACTATAGTTTAGTCCTGAAAAGTCGTGAAGGACCCCTCACACAACCGATCGCCATAAAGACACGATTAGGATTGGCTATATACGGTGGGTGGTCGAATGACTCGTCGAACATGGTCCTCTATACTTACTATGTTGGGATGTGTGAGAACCATACCAACGATGACTTGCAGTCAATGGTTAAAAACTTTTTTTCTCTAGACAGCTTAGGAATAAGTAAATCAAATATACTATTGTCGTCCGACGAACAGCGCGCTACTGATTTGCTACAGCAATCAACCGTACGGAAACAGAACAGGTATGAGACCGATCTGCTATGGCGCTACGACAATGTGTCCCTTCCGGATAATCTATTGTGGCGCTCAGACGATATCATTGTCTTAAAAAAATGGAATCTAATACGGAAATGTCGCAGGCGTTAAACCAAAAAAATTAAGGATTCTGAAAGAAACGACTACACTCAAAAGTTAACGTAAGAATAGCTTAGGAGACAGTATTGAAGAGTATGGTATCTTCCAGTAGTTCCGGTGACCAACCCGAATAAACCTGGGAAGGTGAGACTGATGTGGGATGCGGTCGCAACATCCAATGGAGTTTCACTCAATTCCGTCCTGCTAAAGGGCCCGGATAATCTCACATCTCTGTTTTCTATTTTGCTGCAGTTTCAAGAAGGGCGAATCGGTCTCTCAGGTGATATACGCGAGATGTTTCACCAAGTTCTCACAACGCGCGACGTGGACCAACAATGACAATGATTTTATTGGAGAGACTCTTTCGGAAAAATTAGTATTTATGTAATGCAGGTTATGACATTTGGCGCATGCTGTTCACCAAGCACAGCCCAATATGTTAAAAACCTGAATGCTCGCGGTTTCTAGATAAATTTCCAGAAGCGTTTGATGCTACTATACACAGGCATTATGTCGACAATATGCTCGTTAGCGTTGAAACGTAAGATGAAGAAATAGAGCTTGCGAAAAGCGTACGATCAATTCACAAGGACGGTGGCTTTTAAATAAGGAACTGGATGTCAAACTCCACCAGGGTGCTTGATTCGTTGAACCGAAGGGGCATCTATCAGGACAACCTAGACCTCTCAGATGAGCAAACTATTGGAAAACCGAAACCGATGAATGCACATTTCGCGTTTGTTTAGTATTGGGCGGTGGACGGTACCCCACGAAGCGAGAATTGCGAATACTGATGATGGTTTTTTATCCTTTTAGGTTTGATGGCGTACTATCTTATGTACCTAAAAGTATTGTTACAAGAGGTAGCGGCGTCGGTTGGGACGATCCTATTCCATAATTCCTAAACGAAAAGTGGAAATCATATCTCGAAATACTGCCACGAGTAGAAGACATCAAGGTTCCAAGATGCTACCGGAACCTAACGTCAACAAAGGCTAGTAGCAACGTGCAACTACATACGTTTGTTGACGCTAGTGAATCCGGATACGCAGCTGCGGTCTATCTAACATTTGAAGAAGGCGATACAATAGAATACGTGCTGGTCGGAGCAAAAAGTCGTGTCGCACCGCTTAAATTCACCTCAATTCCCAAACTCGAGTTACAAGCGGCGCTTATTGGTAGCAGACTAGCCAAAAGTATTGGCGAAGCTCTTGTAGAGAATAAATGATAATGTTAAAAAATAAAATAAATAAATATAAATGTAATAAATAAAATGAATGAAATGAATTGAACAATTACAATTTGTATATAATGATTTATCACATATTAATAATTGTCTAGCATTTAATGAAGAAATTGTCAAGTCATTTATTAATTATTGGGACTGCAGACAGTAAATTATCAAAGCATGCGAACATACCATGTTTAGATGGGTTAGCAACGAACTTGGTATGAAAAATTCATTCACTTGAAGAAATTCAGGAAGAACAGTTCAGTTTTCCATCGCGCAGAATTTGGGTTCGGTTACTACATTGGCGTAGTCGAAGCTCTTGAAGGTGAGTTAAATTGAATTAAAACAAAGAACTAAACGCAAAGCCTGCAAAAAATTTTTTTTTGCTCAAATGTGAGTATGAGCGAGTGGTCTCACAGATTGATGAAAATTTCAGTATCGTGCGATAGGTCACGAGTACTGTTAAATTACAGATTCTTGCGAAAGGTCCAGATCCTGTCACGAGTACTGTTAAATTACAGCTTCTTGCGAAAGGTCAAGATCCTGTCACGAGTACTATTAAACTAAATTCTTGCGAATGGTCAAGATCCTGTTTTCTAACGTTTATCCCGTGGTTTGTTGGAAGGTTCACAAAATTCGCCTGCTTTAGCTGCGAATAATAAAAAGGAAAGAGAAATGATCATATTCTTGCGATAGGCCAAGATATGAACACACGAATTTTTGACCAACTTGAATTCCAATATATATGTTACCTTATATATAATGTTCTTAATAATGGAGTAATAGAACTGCGATTGCTCCAACACATTGTAGATTCTTGCGATAGGTCAAGATTCTGTTTTTAACATTGCTTCCGCGATTAGTCGAGCAGCTCCCAAATTTTACCTGGTTGAAGAGCAAATTATAATTTAAAAAAAAAAAAGAAGTACCTTCTCTTATTGTGCTGTCTTGCCAACCGTTGCATTGGTGCTGCTTATTCTCATACGAGAATGGAATGTTCTTATTATTTAAAAAAAAAAGGTTTCCCATGTAGTGAAGGAATTTTTTGCCTCGATATATCACAGGAAGGCATAATAATGAAGCCGCAAAAATTGTCGGTGTTGCAACGCTATCAAAAGAGCGCAAAGCTGAATGCACTCGCACAAGAACTGCAGGACGAAAAAATGCTCAACGCACAATTAGCTGAGGAATTAAGGAAGATCCGCGAAAAAAGGTACTGATAAGGAAAACAATGATGATAGTGTTGTTGAATTTGAAAAAGAAGTGGGACTGTCAAGTACTAGACGTGCGGAAGTGACTCTGGATGAGTCCCGTTTCGTATCTTCAGTTAACCAGCTGTCGGTCTCCTCAATCAGTGTCCCCGAATGCTAACCTTTAGCGGACGACGAAGAAATCCACCGCCACACATTCGAGCTTTGGAAAGATCTTTTAGTCGATTCATTAAAATTAACGGGTATTGTTCGCGCCTCTGTTTTGCGCTAATCACTGCCAACTAAAATTGTCCACACAATTTCATTATAATCAAGCAACATCTCCAACTAGCAACAACATTCTCGAATGAACGCCAAATATTTCTTTCCGTACGATCATCACACACAGCAGGAGTAACAACAATAGCAGCAGCAGCGATACGCGTTGCAATGCATCATTCTAGAACGTGTGGCGTGTAATATAAATACGCGCGTTCTGCGCATTGTAGCAACCAGTATTATTCCAACAAGTTCCTACACCAAGGGCCACCCCTAGGCCCAAACATTGGTCCTTCGAGCCGGATATTAGGTCCATCGTGACTTCTGAGTGATTAGTGATAAACAGCCAAAATGCCGCCCAAGAGAACCCCAGTGAAAAACGCTGATGTTGATAGTGATGAAGATGTCAGTGCGCTCATTCACTTCCGCTAAATGGTGCAAGAAAAAGTGGTCAGGATTGAATCCATATTGCAGAATGCCAGAGTGGAGCAAACCGAGCTCACTCTTTCACAAATAAAAACTTTTGAGAAGAAGTTAGAAGCAGCCTACACCAAGTTCACTAGCAATCATCAGCGAATCATTGAAAGTATACCTCCAGCCAAAAGAAAGGAACACAGTCAGTGCTATCTGCAATTTGAGGATCTTCACGACAGTGTATACATTTTGCTCGAAACATGGCTCGAGGAAATTTCCAAGACACCAGTAATTCCGCCACCCTCACAGTCCATCGTCAATCAGCAGCCGGTGATTATCCAACAGCCACTCCCACGCGCCATGGCATCGACAAGCATCGCGGATGAGCCACGTGTTTCTAGAACGTGTGGCGTGTAATATAAATACGCGCGTTCATAACAGTTTTTGCAACCTGCCGAGACGGTTGTGCCTCCAGGTGGAAGGTTTTGTGCTCGAGAGAGTGACGAAGTGCGAGACGCTGTATGCGTTTTTGTGGGAGAGAGAGAGACCAGTTTGTTAAGTGTGAGTCGACAGTTGATACGTCGGAGGCGTGGTCAACGGCATCCTCGACAAGTGGTGTTTTAACAGCAAACCGCGGGTAGACGAATTTACCTACCGCGGTGGCAGAAATCGACAGTGATCGTGCCTGTACACACAGAAAAAATATATTGTATTGGTGTCGTCGGGCAATTCTAATCGACGAGAGGGGAAGCGTCACAGGCAAACCCATTTGCTCTATTTGTCTACCGCAGAAGTGGTACGACGAATAAGGAAAACAAGTGGCACCGAAAAGTGCCGCATCGACAGTGGGATTTTCGCAGCAAGCCACAGGTAGCCACATTTGTCTACCGCGGTGGTGGAAACGGAGAGAGCGCGCTTGTGGTGGTGATACCGACGAGCAGCTTAACCGGAGAGAGTTTTGAAGTGTTGCAGGTAGGCCTATTTCGCTACTGAAGAAGCAACGCGACGAAGAAGGACAGCAAGTGTCACATTGTCAAACAACGGGCACCGAGTTTACAACGTATCACATGAGGTGTGTTCTACCGGTATAACAGGTATATTTTTCATTCCTTTTTGTGATAGTTTTTCTTGCTAGGTAAAATGGATGATGAGATGGGAGAACGAGTAACAGACCCTCACCCTAAGCCTTCTGCTGAAAATGTAAACCCGATTAGAACTAAAATTTACCCAGAGTCGTCAACGGGACCATGGATTGTATTTATTAGGCGTAAAGTAAAGGCGCTAAATATCATTCAAATTTCGAAAGATTTGACTTCGCGATTCTCGGATGTAAAAGAGATCGTCAAAGTTAATAAAGATAAAATACGCATTGTCGTTGGTAGTCTCAAACAAGCCAATGCAATTGCTTCTTGCGAACTTTTTACGCGTGAGTATAGAGCGTATATTCCTTCAAAGGAAATTGAAATTGATGGGGTCATCACAGAATCGAGTTTGACTGTTGATGACATAATTAAGCATGGGGTTGGTCGTTTCAAAGACACCATACTTAAAGACGTAAAGATACTTGAATGCAAACAATTGCATTCAGTATCACACGGAGGAGATAAAAAAGTTTATCGATTGTCTGACTCGTTTCGAGTGACTTTCGCTGGGTCTGCGCTGCCCAACTATGTCATTATCGATAAGATTCGTCTCCCTGTTCGCCTTTTTATCCCTCGTGTAATGAATTGCCTTAATTGTAAACAGCTTGGCCACACAGCCACTTACTGTTCCAATAAGGCACGGTGTGGCAAATGTGGGGGTTCTCATCAAGAGGATACATGCAATGAAAATTCAGAAAAATGTTTAATGTGCGGAGAAAACTCGCATGAGCTCCCTGCATGCCCCATTTATAAATTGCGCGAGGATAAAATTAAACGATCCTTGAAGGAGAGGTCTAAGCGCTCCTATGCAGAAATGTTGAAAAATGCTACCCCTAAACCTATCTTCTTAGAAAACACTTACACATCTCTATTTTCGAAACAGTCTGACTCTGACGGAGCGTGCGAAGGTACATCATTTGTTTTACCCGGAAATTCCAGAAAAAGAAAACAGTCTTCTTTTCCCAAGCTGCCAAGCAAGGGCCTTAAAATTTCTCCACCAATAGATAAACTGCGCCCAAAACCGAAAAATTCCGATTCAAAACCGAAATCAATTCCGCCCGGTTTTGGAAACGTACAATCCAAACAGAACACCATTACTGGAAATAATAAAATTTCGACTTCCTCTGAGCCTCAGCCGGGGGTAGGATTATTGAAATTTTCTGAAATTGTTGATTGGATTTTTAAAGCATTCAATATTTCTGAACCACTAAAGAGTATACTTTCAGCTTTCCTCCCAACAATTAGAACATTTTTAGAGCAGCTGATTGCTCAATGGCCCATCCTTGCAGCAATTATATCCTTCAATGGTTAATTCAACTCCGAAGGTGAAAGACTCCATCACTGTTTTACAGTGGAATTGCAGAAGTATCATACCAAAAATTGATTCCTTAAAAATTTTACTGCATAATTTAAAATGCGATGCTTTTGCTCTATGTGAAACATGGCTTACTTCAAACATAAATTTCAACTTAAATGATTTCAACATTATTCGCCTAGACCGAGACACCCCGTATGGAGGAGTGCTTCTAGGAATTAAAAAGTGCTATTCTTTCTATAGAATTACCATCCCCATGATTGCTGGCATTGAGGCTGTAGCAGTCCAAACGAATATTAAAGGCAAAGACATGTCTATCGCTTCTATATATATACCTCCCAAAGTTCAAATTGGACAACGTCAAATTTTTGAGGTAGTGGAATCCATGGCTGCTCCGCGTCTGATACTGGGAGACTTCAACTCGCACGGAGTGTTGTGGGGTTCCCTCTACAATGATAATCGATCCTCTTTGACATACAATGTTTGTGACGAATTTAATATGACAGTTTTAAATACTGGCGAAACAACACGCATCCCCAGACCTCCTGCACGTCCAAGTGCATTAGATCTATCTCTGTGCTCGACATCACTTCGGTTAGATTGCACGTGGAAGGTTGTACCTGATCCTCACGGTAGCGATCATTTGCCAATCGTTGTTTCAATTAACAGTGAGTTAGGCCTTACGAATTCAATCAATGTTCCTTACGACTTAACACGAAATATTGATTGGAAAACATACGAAACATTAATTTCCACTTCTCTTGCTTCGACAGAAGAGCTACCCCCTGCCGAAGAATACGAATTTTTAGCGGGTTTAATTATTGAAGCAGCAGAACAAGCCCAAACGAAATGCAATCCTGGAATGACAATAAATAGACGGCCCCCTAATCCTTGGTGGGACAAAGAGTGCTCTGATGCATATGAAGCTAAAAAAGTTGCCTACAAAGAAATTATGAAACAGAAAGGGGGTATACGTGAGAACTTTGAAAATTATTTCATTTTGCAAAACAAATTTGACAGTATACGTCGTGCCAAAAAGTCTAGTTATTGGAGACGCTTCGTTGATGGCTTGTCAAGAGAAACATCAATGAGTACTCTTTGGAACACAGCCAGGAGAATGAGGAATCGAAACGTGACTAATGAAAGCGAAGATTTTTCGAATCGTTGGATATTTAATTTTGCCAAGAAAATTTGTCCAGATTCTGCTCCTGCGCAGAAAATCATTCGCGATGCTCCCACAAGTAATGATTTCATAGATTCGCCTTTGACAATGATGGAATTTTCAATTGCACTCCTCTCATGCAACAATAATGCTCCGGGACTAGACAGAATTAAATTCAACTTGGTGAAGAATCTGCCTGACCTAGCAAAAAGACGCTTGCTGAATTTATTCAACAAGTTTCTTGAGCAGAATATTGTCCCGCGTGACTGGAGACAAGTGAGAGTTATCGCCATTCCAAAACCGGGAAAACCAGCTTCCGATCATAACTCGTATCGACCGATTGCAATGCTATCCTGCATCAGGAAATTGTTGGAAAAAATTATCCTACGACGTCTCGACAATTGGGTTGAGGCGAACGGCTTGCTCTCAGATACCCAGTTTGGTTTTCGGAGAGGAAAGGGAACGAATGATTGCCTGGCGCTACTTTCGTCAGAAATCCAACTCGCTTACGCAAAAAAAGAACAAATGGCGTCTGTGTTCTTAGACATAAAAGGAGCATTCGACTCAGTCTCCATTGATGTTCTCTCGGAGAAGCTACATCAATGTGGTCTTTCACCGATATTAAATAATTATTTATACAATTTATTGTCAGAAAAGCACATGCATTTTTCATATGGCGATTTGGCGACACTCAGAATAAGTTACATGGGCCTCCCACAAGGCTCTTGTCTAAGCCCCCTTCTCTATAATTTTTACGTGAATGACATTGATAATTGTATTGTCAGCCCATGCACTCTAAGACAACTTGCAGATGATGGGGTGGTTTCTGCCACAGGACCAAAAGCTATAAATTTACAACAACCATTGCAAGATAGCTTGGATAATTTATCAATTTGGGCTTTAAAGCTGGGCATCGATTTCTCTACGGAGAAAACAGAGTTGGTCGTTTTCTCAAGGAAGCGTGATCCAGCTCAGCTTCAGCTTCAGTTGGTTGGTAGAACGATAGCCCAAGTCCTGACTTTTAAATACCTTGGAATTTGGTTCGATTCTAAAGGCACATGGGGAGGCCACATTAGGTATCTAATAACGAAATGCCAACAAAGGATAAATTTTCTGCGAACAATAACTGGATCATGGTGGGGTTCTCATCCAAGTGACATGATAAGATTGTATCAAACAACAATACTTTCAGTAATGGAATATGGGTGCATCTGTTTCCGTTCAGCTGCGAACACTCACATTATTAAACTGGAACGGATACAGTATCGTTGTTTACGACTTGCCCTAGGTTGCATGCAGTCGACCCATACGATGAGTCTTGAAGTACTAGCGGGAGTTCTTCCTTTAAAAGACCGATTCTGGGATCTCTCCTCTCGTTTACTTATTCGATGTGAGGTTATGAACCCACTGGTAATTGAAAATTTTGAAAGACTTGTTGAGCTTCAACCCCAAACCAGGTTCATGACAGTGTATTTCAATCACATGTCACAAGAAATAACGCCTGCTAGGAATGTTCCCACATACGTCAATATACTAGATACTCCTGAATCCACTTTATTCTTCGACACGTCCATGCAAGCAGAGATTCGTGGAATTCCGGATCATCTACGCTCGCGGGAGATCCCTAAAATATTCACAAGTAAATATCAACACATAGACTGCCTTAAAATGTTTTACACTGATGGGTCACGAATCAGTGAGGCCACTGGTTTCGGTATTTTCAACAATAATTTTTCAATTTCTCTCAAACTTGCAGAACCCGCCTCTGTTTATATAGCGGAACTAGCAGCAGTTCACTATAGTTTGCAAATAATTAATACTTTACCCCCGAACCATTACTTTATCCTCACTGATAGTCTCAGCACAATTGAAGCTCTACGCTCAAAGAGGATTGATAATCAAGATCCATTCTTTTTGGGGAAGATACGAGAATCTCTGAGTAACCTAACAAGAAAATGTTATAAATTTACCCTAGTGTGGCTCCCCGCCCATTGCTCTATTGCGGGAAATGAGAAAGCTGATAATTTAGCCAAGATTGGTGCACTAGATGGTGAAATATATGAAAGACCCATCGCTTACAATGAATTTTATAGCGCTTCTCGACAGAGGACACTTGCTAGTTGGCAAACATCTTGGGACATTGGAGATATGGGACGATGGCTACACTCAATTATCCCTAAAGTATCAACGAAGGCATGGTTCAAAGGATTGGATGTAAGTCGGGACTTCATCCGTGTGATGTCAAGGCTCATGTCCAATCATTATACTTTAGATGCGCATCTCCGTCGTATTGGGCTCGCTGAGGGTAATCATTGTGCTTGTGGAGAGGGTTACCATGACATTGAGCATGTTGTTTGGTCCTGCACTGAATATCGTGAAGCCAGATCACAATTAGTAGATTCTTTACAAGTCCGAGGAAGACCAATCCATGTTCCTGTTAGAGACATCCTGGCGTATCGCGATCCTCTATACATGGAACTTATCTATCATTTTCTAAAAACAGCGTCTATTAAAATTTAATTAAATTCATCTCCTCATACTCTCATCCAAGGCTAATCATTCACCAATTAAAGTGTCCTAGAATATTCAGTTTTTAAATTTAGACAATAACAGAAAAAAAGTAAATAAATGCACCCGAAAATACTAGATCATTATGAAATATAACAATGTAAGGAAAAAAGCAAACAATAAAGTGATTTCAGTGTTAGTTTTAGACAAATTACTAGTATAGTTAAAATTAGTCTTAAGGATTTTTGTAACGTGCTATGTAAAAAAAGAAACTGGCGTAAAAAGCTTTTGCAAATGCCGTGTCAAATAAACGTATGGAAAAAAAAATAAATACGCGCGTTCTGCACATCGCAGCAACCAGTATTATTCCAACAAGTGAAGTGTGAAGTACAAGTGAAGAGTAAAAATAAAAGAGTGAAGTGTAAAGTGCAAAAAGTGTTTTTCCTTCCAATAAATCACATCCAGTTGCAAGTGGTTTTCCAATATACAGTCCGCTAAAGTTGTTTGTGGTTTTGCTTTGAGTGGTCCATCCAAGAGTTTTATTTGTCTGCGGACAAGTGTAAGCATAGCCAGCCACCAACAGCAAGCTGCAAATTTCCTACACCAAGGGCCACCCCTAAGCCCAAACAGGTATTGCTGACGAAACAACGATGTTCACAATTTTCAAAGTCAAAGCTGGTCAGCGCATATTGGAGATATTTAGAAACACGAAGTCCGAAGAGGGAGCACCGGATCCCGTCTTTGAACCATTTTAAAATGCTTTATACCGTTTAAAGTCCTACTTCGGGTCAGGCTCCGATGTCATGCTGCAGCGTCGTAAATTGGCGTTGATGATACAGAAACCAGGTGAACCCGATTTAAAATACATCACGAGAGTTGAGTCTACCGCTCGTCTATGTGACTTCAGCGCGGAGAAAGAATTCGAAGAGATTATCGGGACTATCGCTGAACGTGCGTACAGGAAGGAAGTACGCACTACAGCTTTAAACATATTAATATCAACATACTTTTCCGGGTCTTCTCTAACTCCTGCAAAAAGTTTTTTGTACCACCCGTCCTCAGGTTCTTCTTCAAGACTCTCAATGGATCGGGATAGTGCATCGGGGACTATATTGTCTTTTCCTCTACGATGCCGAATATCGAAGTCGTACTGCTGTAATGTGATACTCCAACGACTAAGTCTTGAGGACGATCGCCATTTGGCCCTCATTATAAACGTAAGCGCAGCAGAGTCTGTCACTAGGGTGAACTTTGTCCCCTCTATATACCCTCTGAATTTATCAATGCAGCGAAGGGCAGTTAAACCTTCCTTCTCTGCTGCATGATAATTCAACTCTACGCCTTTGAGTTTTTCGGAGTGATAGGCTATCACCTTTTCCTCCCCACTTTGCACCTGTGTCAGGATTCCTGCGATAGCGTTGTCGCTTGCGTCTGTTTGGACTGTAAAAGGAAGCCTGAAATCGGGATTGGCCATAACCGGAGCAGAAATGAGCCTTTCCTTGATGATCTGAAATGCATTATCGGCTGCTATGTTCCACAGTACCCCCTTTGACTTATTTTTAAGTAAGTCCGTGAGAGGTGCTGTGATTTCGCTAAAGTTTGCGATAAACCTACGGTAATAGTTTACCTTACCGAGGAATCGACGAAGTTGTCTAACCGATTTCGGAACCTGATATCCCATGATCGCTTGTACGCGATCAGGGTTAGGTCTTAACCCATCCTGGGACAGAATGAACCCAAGATACGGCAATTCGAAGCAGCAAAATTTTGATTTCGATACATTAATACATAAATTCGCTTCTCGCAAACGCTTCGCTAAATCCTTTAACTTGGCTATGTGTACATCAAATGTTCGACTAGCAACCACAATATCGTCTAAATAGACAAATATTGCCGGTTCTAGCGCACCATGGCTAAGTACACGATCCATCAGTTTACTGAGCGTAGCAGGGCTGTTCACTAAACCGAACGGGAGTCTAGTAAAGTGAAACAATCCTCTACCTGGTACAGAAAATGCTGTATATTTCCGTGAGTTTACATTCAACGGAATTTGTAAAAATGCTTGTGACATATCTATTGTGGAAAGGTACTTAACAGGACCAAGGTGGCTTAATATACGGTTTTGGTGGGGTAACGGGTAAGCATCCCTCTTAGTTCTCTCATTGAGCTTCCTGGCATCTAAGCATAGTCGAGCTTCTTGACTATCGCGTTTGGCAACGGGACTACTGGAAGTGCCCAGTCTGAATCAGACGGCTCCACTATCCCGTCTCGCAACATATTATCCACCGATTGATGGATTTTACGCTGAATTTCCGGGCTCCATGGGTATGGATTTTTCCGGACTGGATCTGCTATTTTAAATTCGTCTCTCATCTCTATCGTGTGCTCTATCAAGTGTGTCATCCCACATCTTCCTGGCTCTGCAGCTAGAAATAGCTTTTTAATCTCCTTTAACTGCTCCCTCTGTTCTTCAGATAGTACTTCTTCCTCATCATCGCAACCCTCTTGAACTCCATCGTCTAACACTTCTTCTGCTTGATCACGTATTGTTGGGCGAATACCAAACTTCAGCCAAAAATCGTACCCTAGCACACATCTACGATTTAGTTTTGGAGCAATCAAAACTGGTAAAATTTTTGTAGTATCATTGAACGTGATCGGAACTTCCGCACAACCCACTACCTCGAGATCATCCCCAGCAGCAGTCTTCAAGTTTACTGAAGCTGGTTGTAAGTTCAATTTCAATGCTTTTATTATCTTTCTCGCCCCTATACCCAGAACCGTTCGTGCTGCTCCACTGTCTAACAATCCAATCAATGGTATTCCCATTAGTTCAATTCTCGTGAATGGTCTGGCGTCTCCACTAAGCTTGACGAGCAACGAAGCAATCTCCTCTTGGTTAGTGGTTTGCCTAGATATTCGTGAGTAACCTAAACTCTCAAGAATAATTGATGGATCCTCCCGCACTTCAGTTTGAGGTTTTTCGGAGCTATCTCTATGACTGTTCTGCCTCATTGAACAGCCCTCTTCATGTTTTTTGATTGGCAGTAGGGACAATCTTTAGCATAAAATCCAGGGAAATCGCAATGGTCGCAAAAAGTGTGTCTTTTCTGTGGACATCCCCGCCAGCTATGACTCTCTTCATGACAATTAAAACAATTCCCTCGCCTTATTGGAATGTACGCATTCACAATCCGCTGATAGTGCGTTCGTACCACTCGACCCTGGCTCTGGTTCCTCCCTGTTATTCCCTGACTTCTCGACATTCTCCTGCTTCGAACTCTGCTTTTGGTAGGACTTCTGCCCTCCTCCTACTCCTTTATTTCCGGACGTATTGTTGGTATGCCTATTGTCGTTATTAAAGTATGGTTTGAAGTTTCGACCTGCCTGTTAATTGCTGCCTTTTTGTCCACCTTGAAACCGATTATTATACCCATTCCCATTGCGCTGAAATGATGTCTGTTGTTCGCCAATTTCCTCAATTTGACCCTTTGGTCCAAATCTGTTTTCCTTTCTCAGATACATTTGCCAGTTGATTGCATCAAACCGTTTTCCAAACTCTCTCATTTTAGCTATTGAAGTTACGTTGGCAGCCAGCATCGCCGTTCTGCAATCTTCCCTAGTGTTCCTAAACAAGACGTCAAATTTTCTGCTTTCATCCCACGGCTTGGACATATTACGGAAAATCCTCACCATATCCAGATAGTAGTCCTGAAATTTTTCCTTCGACCCTTGTCTTCGCGCATTCACCAGACGTTCGTGTTGGTAGTCAATGTCTACAGGTAAAAATTCGCCTTTCAATTCTCTAACTAGATTTTCCCGCGACTCTAGTTCATTGTTCCCATTGACCTCCATAAACCAACCTCTAGCTTTTCTTGTAAATAAATGGTGTGCAGAAACAAAGAGCTCTGCCTCCGTAAACCCTTCCGACCTCGCATTAAACTCAACTTCCTTCAAAAATTCATTCAATCTTCGACCATTGTCCATCCCATCGTATCTGATAGCCCATTTGGTCGGTATTAAGTCAGACCGGACCAAGTCGCAAAACATCAAAAAATGAGTTAATGAAGGCACTGGATAAAGAATTTCTTCATCTTCATTCCACTTTTACCAGATTTGAAATATGAAACAATAAACAAAAATTATGTTAAAAATTATTTTCCAATTATAATGTAAAGGATGCAGCGATTCAAACTTTAAAGGCGTTTTTCTCGAAATCAATGCACTGTCACTTAGTCCGGTCTGACCTAACATCGACCATTTGTGTACTGGCAATCGGTTGTTGTTTGGTCTCGATTCATTCGAATTTTCCCTTTTATTTTCCTTTCTTCTACTCCCTCACTAACCAACTTCAAACAATCACGTCTCGAATCTACACTTTCTAATGAACCACACCTTTTCTTAATCCATTCCACAAAGTCTTGCGGGTTAGCTTGATTATCCACTTCAATATCGCTCTCTACTGATTTATTTTCCACACGAGTACTATTCGAAGCCTTCACTGCTTCCCGCTCAACACGGTTCACGGAACTTTTGAACCTTTCTAGAGCTTCTATCCGACGAAGCAACTGTTCTACGACTACCGTTCCGTTCCAGTTCTAACATTACTCTCTCCGCGTAGTACATTCATACTTTCATTCGCGATTGCCATTTCCGCTTCTCTCACATCCTGTAGTGGAGATGTGATTGAGAAAAACAAATTCAACAGTTTTATGCACTCTCCCGCAATCATCGCAATGTTGTTCAACACTTCCTCTTCCTTCGCATATGCTTGTAATCGCTCCATGCGGAAGAAAATATGAATTAACCTGCTTTTGAACAATTGTTCTGGAGCTTTTTTCGCCCTTCTACTTTCTAATTCCTTTTTAATTTCGCTTAACTTTACCTGGCAACATTTTAATTCTCCCTTCAATAATGTCCAACATTTTCTGAGATTCGTATTAGGTTTAACTTTTTCTATTTTTAGGAAACCTCGCAGCGTTCGTTCTTGCGTGCAACGCGTTTGGCTCATTAAATCTGCACCACGAATTTGTAGTTCATGGTCGAGTTCATCGACAGAAAGAAGATATTGTTGTTCCATTTTATCTCTTTTTGATTAAATTTTTTAGAATTTCAAGATAAAAAAACAAATTTTGCGTCCAATAAGGTACTGTTCGAAATGCTAGTAATAAAAATTATTTTCTGGGTCTTGTTATTCATACACACTGATAAAAAAAAACTTCGCTAGAAATATGGTAGTACTAAATTTTAATATGAACTGTCTTTTTAAATAATCGTTATTTTCATTTAATTTTGGACATCAGAACCCCTCTGTAGCAAATAAGAATTTCACTAGCAATATAAGTTTCAATAATTCCACCAGCTATGAGAATATGTTTGTGAAAGCAAGGATGTTTTCCAAGAGACGCACGTAGCAATCGGCTGTGAATCGAGCAATTGTACGAGCTGTACCCTCAAAACTGATGGTAAGTCAATTTATGTTGGGCGCCAAAGTGTAAGTGTTGGCCAGCCCCAGCCGTGAGCACTGCTGAGACTCCCTGAAACAAAGACCTCAGGGTCGTCACGCTTATCCTGGAGTTTCGCGGGTAGCAAGGAAATGCCCGATTAGTTGATGCAAATTCTACTTTTATTTTCCTCACTTTCACAAACTCGTTCTTCTATCTCTTCCACTTCTTAATTTTATCTGACCTTTTTTTTTGCTGCTTCACCACCTTATTCTCCTACTGTCGAACTAAAGTTCTCCTTTCCGCCGCGTCTACGCCCTTTGCCGCCCGCTGGACTGGAACCGATGAAGGGGTGGCGATCTTCGGTGTCGTTGAGTTACACCAAGGGTGGTTGCGGCCTTGATCCACGGCTAATTGATGGCAAGCCGGAATCCCGGAACAATGGCGTGGCGTGATGAACAGGCGTACTGCGCGTCGGTTATATTTTTGGCAAAAACTGCGGGGTCGTGTTGTCCACTCGAGCTTTTCACGGTTTAAATTACACTATAGGTTTCAGCTACACACTCTACTGTTCGACGCTTTCCGGGTAAGTGATCGGCCTTTCCCGTGAGAAGTTGATCGCACCGAGCTAGAGCACCCTTTGGCCAAGTTCATTGCCCCCCGTCTGCGGTATATAACGCGCAGCGAGTTATCCAATCAGGTTGATCGCCACCCCACCCGTTCCTTCGCCTACCGCCACCCCTTTCCATCGACGACCTCTGGTGGTGGGTTTTAAAAGCTATGGTGGCTGCATGCTGATGATAGTTGCTGTCGGTTCACAGTAAACACATCAAACAAACACAAACATTTCCTGCTTTATAATTTAAAAACTTATACGACAATTTAAAACACGCGGTAGTATCAACAATCTTCACGGAGGAGACTTCCGACGCTTACTGGGTTACAAACTTGATCTTCGCTCCAATTACTGACGCGCGAGCACTGACTCGTATTGCGAACCGACTTCACTAGCCATCACATTTAGTATTCGGCGCCTTTTCTCTACGTAGCTTCTCTTTCGTTCTGCTGCTTCGTTTTCTCGCACTTCTCTTCGTTTGGCTTCTTCCTCTTCTCGAATCCGTTTCGTCTCAGCTTCCTCTTCGGCCAATACTTGTTCCTCGTCTAACACTTCTAGTTGTAACTCAAGTAGCGACTTTCTTGACATTCTAGATATATTTGACTTAGATGACGATTTTGATAAGCATAATTTCTTCATATTCTTTTATGTATTCGCCGATACAGTGTTCCTATCGGATCGTACAGATTTTTCAGACGAAGGAAGTTTTTCAACATAGGTTTTCAATCTTGAATTAGAGACCATCGCGTCAACGCATTCTTCGCAACTCCATGGTTTGTTTTCGATCTCCTGAGACACACCTATACAAACGAAATTGTGCCATTGATCACACGCATCACACTGTACCATTTGGCTATCGTCGCACAGTTGACACAGATGACAACTAAATCCAACTGTTTCATTATGTCATCTATCGTTGTTTTCTTCCTTATGCTCGATGACCACCGGCAGATCAGCCTTTTTTGTACTTCGGGTTTTCTTGGTAGCGCCTTTCGCTGTTCCTTCTCCACGACCTCGGGTCGACATATCGGTTAACAGTTAATCCAGATCGATGAACGATTTGTAAAATGTTGAAATTATCAGCAGGAAAAGAGTGTTCCAGTTTTTGTTAATCCTCTTTAATTCAGTATGCGAGTGATTGCAAATCTTGTGGTGAAATATTTGGTTAGTTTTTCCGACTGATTATCAACTGTATGATCTTACGTTCAGTACACCTTTCTTTCTTCGAACATCGATTACTGGACTAATATAAAGTCACAATTATCCGGCCTGAGACATAATATTTAGTTATACAAAGTCTTCTAAACTATTACGCTGACGCTTACCTTTAAGATAAGCTTTACTATTATTCTAGGTTCTGAACTCACAGCTACCTGGCGCAAATAGCGTTTCGTGGAAGCTGAAAGAACTGATCGATAAATTGTACTGCATGCACATTCCACGCACTTGTATCGCTGACCTCATGAAAATAAATCTGCTAACATAAGTAAAAGTTGCTCTGAAATATGTTGGTATAGGTTTAAGGTTCCCAAATCATAGATATATAGAAACTTTTTAAAAGTATTTTATGACGGTCGTCAATGAAAACCGGTAATACATGTATGACTCGTTTTTAATAATTGAATTGATTTTTCCGTACCACACCGACAGGTTTGTAATAAAATTTATTTCGAATAATCTTAAACTTCATTTTATTGTTCACATATTGTACAAAGATTTCATCTTCGGACGCAGATTTATTGAGTGAATTGATCGTCGGATAAAAGGGGGGCAAAAATTTACCATTTATGCGTTGTCCCCTAACGTAAATATCATGTTTTTTTCAATTTTTCACGAAAACAAAGCACGCTATCTATGAGATCTTTTCAGAAGCTATTAGTACTCATAAATACCTTTCTAAAAATATGCTATTTGTATATAACAAGCTTTGGAATCGTTCTTTAACAGGGGTGCACTGAAGTGTTGTCCCCTAACGCTTTCCGTTACAATACGATAAATCCTTCTGCAGAGTTACTTTGAGAGCCTACAGAACAGTATATGGACATGAAAGATATAACCAACCTATTTCAGCAATACCGCAGTCATGCAGTGTCATGGGTGGTCTCAGGGGCGGGGAGAGGGGGAGGGGGGTTTCCATTAAGGGGAGACCTTATAATATCGAAAAATAATCAAGTTTTTTATTGCATATAGTCGGTGTTACGTCAGACCGGATTAAGTGACAGTGCATTGATTTCGAGAAAAACGCGTTTAAAGTTTGAATCGCTGCATCCTTTACATTATAATTGGAAAATAATTTTTAACATAATTCTTGTTTATTGTTTCATATTTCAAATCTGGTAAAAGTGGAATGAAGATGAAGAAATTCTTTATCTAGTGCCTTCATTAACTCATTTTTTGATGTTTTGCGACTTGGTCCGGTCTGACTTAATACCGACCATATATCAGTAAATAAACTATCTAAGGATGAATCAACAATTTCAGAACAGAGTTCGAAGTGATTTCAAAGATATAGAATGGAACGCATTAGAATACCAAATAAGTATGAGAGCGCGCGGAAGAATTTGGTCATAGGGAATAACACTCACTCGTCGTCACATTCTTTCAAATTAGCGGGATAATTATTGACCACTTGGACCTAACCACAGCTTGTCGTTTCGGGATAGATTTTCTTCAACATGAACCAAACATCGTAGTTTAATGCAGTTTTTTATGTTTTTATAGCACGTTAAATTCAAATTGTTATCTTGAGGATACGCATTCCTTAGAATTCGCTAATAAAATATACAATTTCACGAAATTCTCCAGTTTTCTATTATTTACATAATTTAATGACAAGCCAGCCATCTGAGCCATAAAACCGCAATTGTATGAAGTTTTTTGACGATATTTTTGTACTCTAATATATCTAAATTTTCAAAAAGCTTTTCCAAAAATTGCGTAAAACGTCTACATTTTGATTAATTTCCGCAATCATCACTAAAACGTGTCGTCTTGCAGATCTATGAGTAGAAACAGTTGTGCAAACGGATGCTCTGAAAATGTTTATTTCAACCGTATTACTGGTATTTCGCGACAAAATTATATACAGTATGTAAATATAATAATTGCTCGACTGAGTATAATCGTTTGACAGTCTTTCCTTTGTTGAATTGCTTCAGAGTCACATTTGTGAAACAAGAAAATAAATATTGAACAACCCTATGACGTATTTTATCTGCCCTAATCACCAGTCAATTTTATTTTCAGGATTTTATAAGGTCAAAAAACAAAGTCAGTGCACCAAAAAAACTTATTTGGTGAACAAAATAAAAAAAAAATTGAGTCACGCAAAGAAACAGTTAATTTTATTGCATATATTTTCCTATGTCAATATTCTATTAAACTTACCAAAACTACTTGAAACCACCTTTTTCGATCCATTCGAATGTGGCGATTGTGGTCTACAATCTCTTCTATACCGGGCTATACTGTGGTATGAGGTGTGTCCTGTTCTCATTTCATATTAATTTGATTTCTTAATATAATTTGTCAAAAACACATGAAACTGAAACTAGAAATACATCTGGTTTGGCATTTCAAATCTTTATTTTGAGTTATTTACAGGTTCAGAGGTAATATATATCGCTTTGTTTGAGCTTCAACAAATTCTTCGGTCGCGTTAGAGGACAACACTTCATATGCGACCGTTTGTGTTCATTTTGGTGTTGTCCCCTAATGCAGTGTTCGCAGCGGTCGTGAAAAAATTCCCAAAAACTCGAAAATCTAAGCATACAGTATTGTTCTGTGACTATCGATGATCAAATTTCTAGAACAAATAGATGCTCTAAAGTTTGAGACAGAGCAGGTTTTTTGATAAATACAAGTGCAGGTTGGAAAATGATTTTTTTGCGCTGTTGTCCTCTAACGCGACATTTCCACCTCTCAGAATGAAAGGACAACTTGAAAAACACCAAACCCATAACCAGCTGTTTTTAAACCGGACTAACTTTTAAACCGGCCTAAAATATTTGGTAAGCTTTAATCAAACGATGCTGTCATTTATATGGCCGCCCACTGAGAAGTCCAAAAAATTGTTTCAAAATCGTTCAACACGGGTCCAACGATGGACGTTCGTTGAACGGTTATTTGGACGATGTCCAAATTGGTCCAACGAACGTCCTTCATTGGACGATTTTGAAACCAACCGTTCTTAGAGGGCGTGTTCTGATCTGCGTTACACGTCAATGTTAAAAAAACAACAAATTCAAGTTAAAGAAAATGAGTAAATTCATTCCGATATTTTCTTGCAGTAAAATAGCTTTTCTTCGTCAAATATCTCGTTCCATAGGGTTTGAGAACAATTTTGTCAACGTGTTGCCGATATGTTTCTGAACATAGAACTTTAACGTGTTGGATAGTTGAAAGTTGGCCGATGATGTGCAGTACTTTGTAGTGACATAATATTCACAAAAGAAAATGAATTGTTATACGTATGCATGTTTTTATTCAGTTTGAATAGGTGCTCGTCGAGTTAGAGGTGGCTAAACCATTGGTTGTAATTGGTGCCATGCTAGTTATTTCTCGACAAAAATATGATTACTAGTTAAAACCCAACTTTTTAGAATTCTCTTTGAAAGGAAATTCCGGACAAACCGTCGCTGGATAAACAGTTCATAGCAGTTAATGGAAGAGAAAATTTTTCTCTTTTGTTTACTGCCAACATCTGTGATTGGCGAGTAACGGTTTGTCCGGAATTCCCTTTCAAAGAGAATTTTGACAGTTGGCTTTTAAGCCGGAATTATATGTTTGTCGAGATTTCATACTTTGATTAAAAAATTGGTTAAAATATTTCAATTTGAATTTAAAATGAACTTTGAGTGTCATTCTAATTGAACATGATACCTATCGACGTGGGGAGAACATTTATTTTCGTTTCAAGTGAATTTTCACAAGTTTGGAATAAAGATCAATTATCAATGAAGGTCTGCGAATTAAAATTATACACGTTTTTCAGCGAGGTTTAAATAAAAAGTAAACAAAGATCAAACAGAAAATTAAACTTTAACAGAATGATCATTTATATTCACGAGCGTTATATTTAATTTTTTGCACTGTGGCAGGCAGAATATAATGCATCAATGCAAATTGGAACGATTTATGCCAAAAATCGAAATAAATATATTGATCACCGTTGTGTTCACAATAAATTTCAAAACATTTTGTATTCAGAAGTTTTATGTGATTTTATTCTTATAGGAACATTGCACATATTTAAAATTATTTATTTACTCTTAGCTTAGGGTATTTGAGGCGCTAATTTCTAAGCTGTTAACATTCTGATTCAATTTTCTAACGACCAGTGTAAGTAAATTCATAAAATATTGCATTTTACGATCTATATCCAATTGTCATGTGTTTGGATCTATCCCCTAAAAACTATAATTTTCTTCCGTTATTTATTTTCTTTGATGTGTGATACAATAGATATATGGGCAATCATTCGTGAAAATATGTTATCGATTTATATTAACGAATTAAATGCTCCCGCTTATTCGCTTAGCGATAAGCAAAAAGAAAAGAATCAAAACAATTCTTATTGTAGTTCTGTTTCTAATTCACAAAAACAACTTTGATCTGAATTGATTGCATAGATCTCAATTTATCCAAACGTGCTCTACTGTAACCCTTTGATGTGCAATTGAAATCAAGCGTGTAGAGAGAAGGAAAGAACCCCGGTCAAACCATTCGGAATTTGATTCGGAATCCTGAATGGAGTCATTATGGATTCCAAATCAAATGCAACAACCGATTCTGAGTCGGAATCGGTTGTTGCATTTCATTTGGAATCCATAATGACTCCATTCAGAAATCCGAACCGGTTCCGGAATGAGCTTAACTGGGACGAGGAAATAAAAAAAAATGCGGGTAGATAAACACGGTAAAAAAACTTTACCCATTTTATGTATTCAAATTGCCCATTTTCGGAAGTTATTCGAGCTTTCAAAAAATGGGTATTTTATTACTTATAACAATTGGTGCTTTTTATTCAATTCACAACTACTCGATGAGATAATGTCAATGGATATACTGATCTTAATAATGAGTGAAAAGTCATTAAGAATTATTTTAAGGGAGTTAACCTGCAAACTAAGGCTCATAGCGGAAGCTGCAAATTACCGGCCTGCATCTGAGTACGTGGCGGAAACGGAACATTTCGGTATCGCTCATAAAAAACGGCTGTTTAAACTACTGAGGATGTTGCAAATATGCGTTTGGCATTTTTAGAGCAGCCAAAAGATCTAGCCATTAAAAATATATCCAGTTGGCGGTTTTATTTTGTTAAGTAGTTAAGGAGACAATAATGTGAAATGAATGTTATGTAATGTTTTTTTAATTCAGAAATAATTCTATTGACAGTATTTTTCATTCTGGCGTGATTTGCATGAATGGATATTTTTCACGCGTTTTGTTGTAACAGTTCTGCGAAAAATAAAGGGTAAAACATACCCAGGTTGACGTACAAGAGCTGTATTCATTTATGGATATGAACTCTTCACCCACTTAATGGGTTATTCCACTTTTATTGAAAATGCGTAGTATTCTACGCATTAATTGGTATTTTATTTTATTAGTGTAGTTCGACAGTGCTTGTCTTTCCTACCTGATAAACTGGCTTATTTATTGCCATCTTTATTGCGAGCAAAGAGAGCCATATTCATCCAGAAGAAAGCCGAAGAGGATTGAAAATAACGAAATGTATGCAAGAGAAGCATGACAAATTTTTGCATATTTTTGTCTTCTTCCGGTAACATGATGCTGCCATTTGCATTGCTGCGTTCTGGTCAGCAATACACGGCTATGTTAAAGAACTAAAATTCACTGTTTATGCCATTTAATAGTCTGATTATTTCGAGAATTTTTTTATTGCTCAATAAAATGGTGAATCGAGATCTTGTTGAATGGGATTTATAACATAAGTATTGTATCAAATAAAATATTTTTTTCGGGCAATTTCATCACAAGATGGCGGCTCTGCTGCATTTTCACCTCATGCGCGTTTTTTGGAAGGGGTCCACGGTCGGAAATCCCGTGATTTTTGACCTAGCGCCAAAAACTTTTTCTGATTTTTATGTCAATAGCGATGTATATAGGATTTTTTCGATATTTTGATTTTAAGCGAAATGGCGCAGTTTTGAGTGAAAAAACGCTTTTAATCCACCTAACAGTGTGATGAGACATTTCTTATAACTCTTATCACTCTCTTCGGATATTATATCGTTTGAGAACATTTAGAACATGATGCTTCGCGATGTTTTTGATTTAACACATACTACATGGGATAGTGGCAGGACTCAGAGAATCGCTCAAATCAGCATAGGACAACATCAGTGCTAGAAATCTCAAACCAAATCAATGGGAAAGCGAAAAATTGGCCAATAAAATAGACATACCAACGAATTATTGTCGATGCTCTGTTAATAAAATATCTAAATTGTGATGGGAAAACTGAATTTTCCTAAAGGGATTATATATTGTACTGAGCCAAAAAAATCGAAATTTTTTTTGAATCGATTTGAAGTTTATACTTTACTCAAATTTCCAACGCCTGAGAACTAAGAAATCAACGCTTTTTCTTGAAAAGGGCGATACTAGCAGTGATACCATTCAAAGAAAATCAACAGTGAATATTTCCAGATTTGGTTTTATTTCCTATTTAAGAACTATTGTGTTTTTTACATCCTAGATTGCATGATTCAGTGATCGAAACCCAAAACTTCATAAAGTATTTGAAATTATTAAATTAAAATTTGTTTTGCCTTTCTCAATAGAAAGGTATTGCAATTGCTCTGAAAACCGACTTTTTAACGGAGGCCCGGAGGGCCGAGTGACATATACCATTCGATTCAGTTCGTCGAGTTCGGCAAATGTCTGTGTGTGTGTATGTATGTGTGTGTATGTATGTGTGTGTGTATGTGCGTCTGTGTGTGTGTACGCGAACACAATCTCACTCACTTTTCTCAGAGATGGATGAACCGATTTTCACAAACTTAGTACCAAATGAAAGGTGCAACGTTCCCATAGGCTGCTATTGAATTTCTAATGGATTCGACTTCCGGTTCCGGAATTACAGGGTGATGAGTACGATCACGCAGAAAACGTCGATTTTAAGAAATTCTGCAATGAATGTATAATGGTGAAATTTTTTTCCAAAATGTGACCACAACTGCTTCGATTTGTAGTACTAGGTCATTAACAGCCATTCAAAGTCTCTTTGGTCACATTGGCCACCATCATCGGTTCCGGAAGCCCCGGCGGAAGTATCCAAAGTAACAGTCACATCGGTTTCTCGGAGATGGCTAGACCGATTCGACTAAACTTGACCTCAAATGAAAGGTATTACGTCCCCGTAAATGGCTATTAAATTTTATCCCCAACCGACTTCCGGTTCCGGAGTTACGGGTTGTGGCGTGCGATCACATAGCAAATTGTGATTCAAACCGATACCCCGATGGAAGCAAAAAAGGTAAAAATTTCGCTAAAATGTCTCTCAAATAACTTAACTTTGCAGTTCTAGGTCACCGACGGCCAAACAAACTTTCGTTGACTACATTGACCACCATAGACGGTTCCGGAAGTGCCCGGGAAAAGCGGCCATCATTCATAACTAGGGTTCGTCGCGGTGCGGATGTGGGCGGTAAATGGATAGTCCGCACCGCAACCGCAAAAAAATAATAAAACCGCACCGCATACCGCAACCGCATTGCATTTACCGCACCGCACCGCGCGGTAATGCGGTAAATGCGGTAAAAATCATGTATTTTTAAAAATTATTCATTTATTTTGTATAACCATATATAATAAAATGTTATTCTTATTTACACCAAAATTACCTTTACGGACTCCTCTGAATGTAATATTTATGAAAAAATTCAACGTGAAAGTTTTATTAAGGGGGGGAGTGGTAAGGGTTTTGGCGCAAAAAAATACTTTTTTGCGATTTTTTTAAACTTGGAGTTAAGCGAATTGATAAAAAGTTTTGTACATTATAGTGTATCATTTCAATAACATGCTGTAATCCATGCAGTCGACAAACGACTCGGTGACGAAGCTTTTTGTAGAACGTCTCTGGAAAAACATGGTTTGCGGTGGTACCTGCTATTCAAAAACTACTTAAGCGGTTTCATTCAAACTTTGCATACACATTCTATGTAAAAATACCTAACCCCTACGCTGAGATTTCAAGATAAATTTTCAATTAAGGCAAAAACTGTCCAAACTATTCAAAATTTGGCATCTGGGCTAATTTTTACACTTTTCACAGTATGAGGGGAGGCTTTGAGAAACACAAAAAAAATCGCAATGCCCTACACTAACTACGAAAGCTCTACTTTCAAAAATTTACAAAATACTCCTAACTGAAAAATATTAATTTGGTAGAAAAAATTCCCAGTTAGACGAACAATGGATGCACGCGAAAAAAAATCCTCCAAATTCGTTTGGTTTGATGATGATAATTACATTCTGTGGGTTGTTTTTAAATCTAAGTATGATTAGTTCATCTTTAAGTTCTCCAAATTAATCAAAATTCACAGTTGAGAAAATGTCATCGAAAACGATTCATAATTCCGCGATTTCCAAGAGAAATCGAGAGAAATGGTGCATTTTTAATTGGATTTGACAGCACAATTTCAATGATTGGATTGTGCGTTTTATGTATTTGAAAAGGCTCGTTTGTAAATTTTTAGTTTGAAGTATAAAATAAATAGTTTTCAAAATATGTCGTAAAAATAATGGTGCCAAATTATATTGGACATAGCTTATAGATTTTATTTCTTAGTAATAGTATATTTTATCATAATAGAATAACCAAAATGTAAAAAATCAAATTGCGATAGGTCGAATACAGATTATATTCGAATTTCTTCTCAAATCATTGTCAAGTCTATGGAAATTAGAGCAATTAAATGTTTATTATGTTTCTCTATTGTAGGGTAATAAGTAAGACTCGAACGTTCTGACAGAAGAATTTTCCTAATAATGACATTGATAAGCATTCGTTCAGAAAATAAATCTAGTTGCGTCCTTCTCAAATGGTAAAAGTCATAGTTTTAATTCACTTTTTAATGCAGACTGCAGACAATTATTTTTTGAAGCGCGGTTGCGGTAATACCGCGCGGTAGAAGCTCATTTCCCGCACCGCATCCGCGGGAAAAAGGGTCTCACCGCACCGCAGTTTTTGCGGTGCGGGTGCGGTAAATACCGCGCGGTTGCGGTAATTACCGCAACCACGACGAACCCTATTCATAACTAGCAAACTCATATCAGTTTCTCGGAAATGGTTGGGCCGATTTTCACAAACTTAGTCCCAAATGATAGCTATATTATCCCCACAGATGTCTGTAACATTTCGCACGGACCGCTTGTATGGTTCCGGAAATATAGACTGAACGGTCCGGTCACACATGAAATTCCCATATAAGCCGGAACTCAAAATTTTTTTCAAAGGGGGACCCCATGAAATTTCAGAAATCGAATTCGTATTTTTGATGCCAAACATCTTTAAAATGCATGAAACGTCGAGATTTTATGTTATCACGAATTTTTTTTTTTTAGAAATCGACTTTTTGGGACTTTGCCGATTTTGCACCTTTTTGCCTTTCTCAATAGAAAGGTATTGCAATTGCTCTG